>NC_141021.1:60880000-61007500 GCF_052040795.2 Danio rerio
GGAAAATAAGCCAAACTCTGCCCAACGTAAGGAAAGTTTACTCGCACATGACTTGATTTAATCATTTTGGTTTGTTAAGAAACTTTTCCGTGTGAAAGCAAACTGAACCGAGAACAAAACACAACATTGTAACAATGTTAATCCCTGTTTCGGAACAAAAAGAATCGATCCACAGGTGTGAGAGCTCTCTAAAATAAATCAGATCTGAATCACTGGTGTACCTGGACAGGGTAGAGTGACATCAGCACTGCAAAACTACTGAGGTGAGAGCAGGAACATTCTGTATGAGTGCTGTTAGACCACGCCCTCTCACAGCCCTGCCTAGACCACGCCCTCTCAGACTCTGCCCAGTACACACAGTTATAAGCCACAGCCTTAGACTCCGCCCTCTCCTGAAAAACACAGAACAAGAGAATGACTACGCTGCTCGAGAACAGAGAGAAACGTCTGGCTGAGAATCACATCTTCACCTCCACATGTGTAAAGATGAGCGACACCGGCTCTGACAGGTGTTTGGTGTCTGGATTACTGACGACAACCGTCACCACCTTTGAGTTGAGTTTGTGAGTGACGTTTTCTTCCATGTCAGATTTCTTTCTGCTCACATTTTGGAATAGATTGCTGGATGGATCCATATCTTTATAAGTGACCAGTGACACAAATGCAAAACCTGTGAACAAGAGAATGTTTACATCTCATCATGAATGTGACAACGATAACAGAGTTGACTAACAGAGTTGACAGTAACAAAGTTGACGATAATAAAGTTGACAATAGCAGAGTTGACGATCACACAGTCGACAGTAATAGACAACAAAAAATAGTTGACAGTAACAGAGTTGACTAACAGAGTTGACAGTAACAAATTTCACAGTAACAAAGTTGACGATAATAAAGTTGACAATAGCAGAGTTGACGATAACAGAGTTGACGATAATAGAGAAAAAAGTAATAGTCAACAAAAAATAGTTGACCATAACAGAGTTGACAATAACATACTTAACGATAACAGAGTTGACATTGACAGTCGACAATAATAGAGTTGGCAGTAATAAAGTTGGCAGTAACAGAGTTGATGGTACCAGAGTTGAAAGTAACAGGACAGTAAAAGAGTTGACGATAACATAGTTGACAGTAATAGTCAACAAAAAATAGAGTTGACAGTAACAGAGTTGACAAAAACAGACTTAACGATAACAGAGTTGACATTACCAGTCGACAATAATAGAGTTGGCAGTACCAGAGTTGACGGTAACTGAGTTGATGGTAACGGAGTCGACGAAAATAGAGTCGGCAATAATAGAGTCAACAGTAACAGTCGATAATAACAGAGTTGACGATAACAGATTCGACAGTAACAGAGTAAATAGTAACAGAGTCGACAGTAACAGTCGACAATAACAGAGTTGACGCTAATAGAGTCGCCAGTAACAGAGTCGATGGTAACTGTCGACAATAACAGAGTTGATGTTAATAGAGTCGACAGTAACAGAGTCGATAGTAACAGAGTTGAAAGTAATAGAGGACAGTTACAGAGTTGACGATAACAGAGTCGACAGTTACAGAGTCGACAATAACAGAGTTGTTGACAATAGAGTCGACAGTAACAAAGTCGACAGTAACAGGGTCGATGGTAACTGTCGACAATAACAGAGTTGATGATAATAGAGTCGACAGCAACAGTCAACAATAACAGAGTTGACGCTAATAGAGTCGACAGTAACAGAGTCGATAGTAACAGAGTTGAAAGTAATAGAGGACAGTAACAGAGTTGATGATAACAGAGTCGACAGTTACAGAGTTGACGATAATAGAGTCGACAGTAACAGAGCTGAAGATAATAGAATCAACAGTAACAGAGTTGACAATAACATACTTAACGATAACAGAGTTGACATTGACAGTCGACAATAATAGAGTTGGCAGTAATAAAGTTGGCAGTAACAGAGTTGATGGTACCAGAGTTGAAAGTAACAGAGGACAGTAAAAGAGTTGACTATAACATAGTCGACAGTAATAGTCAACAAAAAATAGAGTTGACAGTAACAGAGTTGACAAAAACAGACTTAACGATAACAGAGTTGACATTACCAGTCGACAATAATAGAGTTGGCAGTAACGGAGTCGACGAAAATAGAGTCGGCAATAATAGAGTCGACAGTAACAGTCGATAATAACAGAGTTGACGATAACAGATTCGACAGTAACAGAGTAAACAGTAACAGAGTCGACAGTAACAGTCGACAATAACAGAGTTGACGCTAATAGAGTCGCCAGTAACAGAGTCGATGGTAACTGTCGACAATAACAGAGTTGATGTTAATAGAGTCGACAGTAACAGAGTGGATAGTAACAGAGTTGAAAGTAATAGAGGACAGTTACAGAGTTGACGATAACAGAGTCGACAGTTACAGAGTCGACAATAACAGAGTTGATGATAATAGAGTCGACAGTAACAGGGTCGATGGTAACTGTCGACAATAACAGAGTTGATGTTAATAGAGTCGACAGTAACAGAGTGGATAGTAACAGAGTTGAAAGTAATAGAGGACAGTTACAGAGTTGACGATAACAGAGTCGACAGTTACAGAGTCGACAATAACAGAGTTGATGATAATAGAGTCGACAGTAACAAAGTCGACAGTAACAGGGTCGATGGTAACTGTCGACAATAACAGAGTTGATGTTAATAGAGTCGACAGTAACAGAGTGGATAGTAACAGAGTTGAAAGTAATAGAGGACAGTTACAGAGTTGACGATAACAGAGTCGACAGTTACAGAGTCGACAATAACAGAGTTGATGATAATAGAGTCGACAGTAACAAAGTCGACAGTAACAGGGTCGATGGTAACTTTCGACAATAACAGAGTTGATGACAATAGAGTCGATAGTAACAGAGTTGAAAGTAAAAGAGGACAGTAGCAGAGTTGACGATAACAAGTCGACAGTTACAGAGTTGATGATAATAGAGTCGACAGTAACAGAGCTGAAGATAATAGAGTCAACAGTAACAGAGTTGATGATAACAGAGTCGACAATAGCAGTGTTAATGATAATAGAGTCGACAGTAACAGAGTTGACAATAACAGAGCTGAAGATAATAGAGTCAACAGTAACAGAGTCGACAATAACAAAGTTGTCAGTAACAGAGTTGAAAGTATTATAGTCGAAATAACAGAGGACAGTAAAAGAGTTGATGATAACAGTTGACAATAACTAATAGAGTAATAGAGTAATAGAGTCAAGAGTAGTCGATGGTAACAAAGAGTCGACGATTTAAGAGTTGGCCAAAATGAAGGAATACAAAATATGTTTTTTACAACTGAAATAGCCAATAATACAGAGAATTGATGCTTCATGCAAATGTTTATTTAACTTAGTAGAGTAAACAAACAAAAGACAAAAATTAGACTTGATTATTTGATGCTAACCGAAGCTGAATGTAAGATTCAAGAGGTAAACTTCAGTTAGCATCAAATACTCAAGTCTAAATGTAATCTGTTTCGTGTGTTTACTCTCGGTGTTTAAAATGTAGCCGCAGCTCTTAAATCACTGTATAAATACCTGGATATGATTTCCCAACAACCGTCTCCCAGCTGGTGTTGAAGAGGGCGGAGCCTGTGCTCAGAATGACACTCCCACTAGGCGGAGTCTGATTGCGCGTGACCGCAACCTCAGCATCTGTGAGTCACATGATCATACACGGCTTTCACTACTGTCAAACACAGCATATGCTGACTTAGCTCATGTAAATAAGCAGGATTCTCACAGGTGTTGTGTGTCTCCATCCGCATCACAGGCTCTTTCAGCTGAGGACAAATCAGACGCATGCTGTTTTCCACCGTATCCAGAAGAACACTCAGAGTCTCGCCATCACCGACGCTTCCCGCCGACAGCAGATCATCAGTGGAGGTGAACAGATTCTGCATCAAACACAGTGAGATTTATATTCCAGCACTAGTGCAACACCTCATAATCTCAAGCAGGAAAACCCTAATCATACACCTTTATATAATAGTCAGTGCAGGTCAGGTTTGCTTCAGTGTGTGCTGTCAGACTATGGAGACTGTAAATCTAAAACTCCACATCTATAATCCTCTTAGTCTACGCTGACATCATCTTCAGCAGCTCAAACACTCTAATGGCTAATGGACAGACGGCTGCTTCTCACTCAGGGCTGTTGATTATGCTAATGAGATGGAGAGATTGGCACTAATGGGTGGGGCTTTCCTCCTCTGATGACACGTACAAAGGGAGAATGTCAATCACAGTGTTTCTGCATCAAGTCTGATTAGAACAAACACAGTTCAGTACTGCTGAGCACTAGAGGTGCTGGAGATACACACACACTGCTCACTGCTGGGGTTAAAGATATTTATTGCATATTTTGCATATAATAGTTCCCCTTAACTATAGAAAAATGTAATAAAAGTAATGAACAAGCTGTCAGTTAACACAGAAAATGAGTTCAGCACAAGAAATGCAGAAGAAACAAAAGGAGGAAGAAGGCGTTTTCACCTCCATCAACTGTTCTCCGGTCTTGCGCTCTCCGTCTGGAGTGACCAGAGCCTCACAGCTGCTCCGCAACTGCGACAGTAACTCCTTCAGCTAAACAACACACAACAGAACACAATCATTCAGCACTACACTGCAAAAACTGAAATCTAAGAAAGTAAAAAAATCTTATTTCAAGAAAATGTGTCTTGTTTTTTTGCTATTAAAGATGAATTGTCTTATAAAATACACTGTGGAGTAGACTATAAGTCTTAATTTAAGAAAACCGATCTTCTTCTGGCTAGGCAAGTAAATGTTAACTAATTTTAAGCAAGATTTTACTAGAAACAAGTAAGAGCTATAAAGCCCAAATTTGTGCTCGTTCAATAAGATAGTTGTGCTATTTTTAAGACTAATACACCACTAAAATTTCTAATTTTAAGAATATTAAGAAAATATTATTTTAGATTAGATTTAATTTTTCATACAATTTTGTGTGGGTGAGACTGTCTGTTTTTGAAAATTGAATAAAAAAAATTGCTGTGAACAAACACTTGGCTTAAAAGGATTTTAATTCTTATTTCGTACTGAAAAAAAATGCAAAAGTTGTATCAACAACAAACTCATTCAACATTTGTATTCACAGAATTTATGTAAATGCACAATCACTTATAACAGATTTCTTCCTGTCAAAATGGACAGCACTTTACAAGTATTAAAAAGTTAACCTACAAGGAATATTCTGCGTTCATTACAGGTTACCCATAATTAACAGCATTTGTTGCATAATGGTGATTATCTCAAAACATTAACTTTCACTTTTTCCGGAAAAATAATATTATACGCCACACCAAACAGTGAAACACGAAATTAGAATGCGCGTTGAAATAAAAGAAAATAATCATCATCATTGATCCTGCCACCTTAAAGCTCTCTTAATAAATTAAGTTAAATAACTATTTTATTAAATAATTATAAAATGGTTTTATTATTACAATAATATAAATATATATATATATATATTATTTCCTGTCTAGCAGTTTAAAGGTTACCTGCTCTTTCTGGGAAACTTCAACAAAGCTAACTTATTTTACCTTTTGTTCTTTTCAACACAATCTTTTTGGATTAAAATGCTTCTTTGAAAATTCATTCATTATCCAAAATAATCTCATTTATTAAGACCTAATCAAAACACCTTGTTTTGCTTTTTACATTGCAATTTTTTATATCTATAATTGTACATATATGTACCTTTTTTAGCATATTCAAACAAGAAGTATTAGCCTAAAGATTGATGTTTAACTCCTAGAATTTATGCTTATTGCTTTATTTAATAGACCTGTTTGTTTTTATGTTTATATTAGCCTCTCATTTCCTCTTATTTCTCTCATGCATTTGTTATACATTTTATTCATAATTCTCCCTTATTGTTTAAAAAGGAGCTATGGTTTATAGAGACTGTATTCTGTTTTATTTGTAAATGTTTTGTTGTTATAAATAAAAATAACAAAAAAATATGATGACGCCATGTGATCGGTCATCATGACTGCTGCAACTTTGAGTCCCGAAGTGTCCAGCTGTCCGTCTTGACCAATGACTGGTCTTGACAGCTCCGTTATCAACTCCGCCCCCGCCTGCGCTCGGCTAATCTCGTTGATCACCGGCTGCAGCTGAGCTTCATGTCGAACGTACCTAGACCGTGACGCATTTACGTTAATACGCATGCGCACTTACAGCGCGCCAAAGGGAAGTTAGGAGAAAAGTACTTCCATGCGTCAGTTTCTCACCATGGATGGGCTCGACGACGTTGCGATTTCCACTCTAAAAGGTTAGTAATTTTTTAAAATAACTTATTTGTTTCTTATGGTAAATTTGAGTTTGGTTTTAATGTAATATGCAATGCTTTCTATCGAGAAAAAAAGCACGTCTTTGTAATCGAATGAAATTAAGGATCGATCCTTAATTTACAACATGCACTCAGAATGATTTTATTTAAATGTAGATACTTGTATTTATTATTGTATAGTGACATAAATTGTTGTTCTGCTGTTGTACAATACTGGGTGCTATCAGGCTGCTATTAAATGAATCACAACTCCTTTTTTTTCATAATACCTAATGCTAACAAAAATAACTTAGTCAAGTGTTAAAGGATCTTTTATCATTATTGCCTGTTTGTTTTACGTTACTACATTCAGACATTTCATATTTGTAAGAGTAGGCCCAAACACTTTACAATATGGTTCATTTGTTGACTAGTTTATTTAACATACAAAGAATGAACAGTATTAATTATCAGTATTAAAAGCACGATCGCCTCACAGCAAGAATGTCACTGGTTCAAGCCTCGGCTGGGTCAGTTGGCATTTCTGTGTGGAGTTTGTATGTTCTCCCCGTGTTTGTGTGGGTTTCCTCCGGGTGCTACGGTTCCCCCACAGTCCAAATACATGTGCTTTAGGTGAATTGGGTAGGCTAAATTGTCCATAGTAAATTAGAGTGTATAGATGTTTCCCAGTGATGGGTTGCAGCTGGAAGGGTATCCGCTGTGGAAAACATATGCTGGATAATTTGGCGGTTCATTACGCTGTGGCGACCCCAGATTAATAAAGGGACTAAGCCGAAAAAGAAAATGAATGAATATTATTTTCAACATTTACTAATGCATTACTAAAATCAAAAACACAAAATATACATAAGCTATGTTGTCTAATGTACTGTATTTGCATGTGTTCTAAGCTGCTAACATTGGGGAAGACATTTTGCCATCTCTCTCGCGAGAGGATATCCGAGATCTCTTTCCTGTTCCTGAGCACTTCCTGCAGCGCAAAGCCATTTGGCGTTTGACTCATAAGGAAGAACAGGTAATTAATTTCATACACTTGTATATTGGATATCTTTAATCTATTAGTGGGCATAATTTCAGTACAGATTCATGTGATTTGATTTGTGTTTTATTGTGTTTTAGGAGCACATCATTCCTGTTGAAGGTTCATCAGCAGATGATAAACATACTGAAAGTTCAAAACAAGATGACCCCAGTACATCAAAGTTTTTAAAGTTACCCAGTCCAGAATATGTTCTCTTCACTGACAGTGAACTACAACAGATGAGACGCACATACTTTGAGCAGCAGCGTCTTGGAAAAGAGGGTGACGTCACCTTATCGAAGGAGCTATTCTGCTGGCTCATCCGAAATACCATGACAAACATGGTATCAATAGCAAGAGCATCTTCAGATGACTACAAATATCCCACTAAACATGAAGTTATTGCCATGGCAAAACGGTTAGTGGAATACTACCCTATGATAAAAGATAAGTCAACTGGATCTAGGCACGAGTGGGTGAGTGACATCATTTACTTAATTATTGAAAAAAAAAACATTGTTTTGTTGCTAACATTGTGTCAAAAATACTAATTGTTGCTTTTATTCTGTTGTACAGGACACTGTTGCTAAAAAGCTCCTGAAGCGACTTTCAAATATCCGAAGTCCCATGAAGGCCAAACAGCCTCCTTTCAAAAGAGCACATCAGGACAAAGAACTTTCCGCTGCTGTGACAAGTGACTATGATGCTGATTCCAGTGCTTCAACAGTCATTCTGTCATCACCTTCAAGTTCAAGCACCCCACGGCAAGAAAATGACAGCATTGATGAAGCATGTAAGTACATTAAAATTTACTTTAAAATAAAGTAGTCAATAGGGATACTCATTTCGGTTAATTTTGCCAACCAGCTCGTTAATCGGATATAAAGAGTTAACTGGTTAGATTAATATTAAATTATTATTATAGTTTTTTTTCTAAACTGAAATGTCTATTTTGTGTCTGACACATTAAATATTGCTATTTAAAATACTGATTTATTTTAACATGTGAACATATTAATAACAGAACATAACAACAGAACATCTTCACGCACCTGCCATCTTTCCAACAGGAAAAGGAAAATGAATAAAATAAGTAGGCCTGCCCTAATTTTTCATTTAAATTATTAATTTATATTACAAAAAGAAAACACTGACTGAATCCTTTTAAGGAACCGGCATAGGCTGTTTTTTTCCAATCATGTTTTTTTTTTTTTCCGTCAAATAAAAATAGCAGACTTCCTCAAATCGCTCGCTCCACGGAAAATATGCATTTATTTAATGCCCTGCTGTTATTATAATCATAAAACATTTTTAATAGAAATCATTATTTTAAAAATTATATATTGATATAAGGTTCTCTCTCTCTCTCTCTCTCTCTCTCTCTCTCTCTCTACCGTAATAAAAATATGCTTAAATGAAAATAATGAAGACAATGACAACTCGCACATATGTTGACTTTTTGTGAACAGTATTGCTGTTTTTTCCCTTTCTAAAAACACCTTTTATGTTGACAAGGAAAAAAGAAGTGCGCCGATTTCCTCTGCTTGTGCACAAAACCTCTTGCACACCCCTCAAATATAACTTACGATGGTCAAGCGCGGATCTTTTAGTGCGCTCTCAAATAAACACTGCTGAAGTGCGATTTAGTGCGTTTATGTAGTGAGTATGTCTACAACATTTATTAGATTTGCTAGGAATATTTCAGAATGTCTCCAATAAACTTAGAGCGGCATTAATGCGTCCTGAAGTAAAGTGAAACAGCTATAAACTCCAGCAAGATAAAGTCATTGTATGCAGAACCACAGGCCATCTATAAATAAATGAAAATTATTGAAACTGTGTTCATCCTAACTGAAAGCTACGTCGTGTTTGCTGGCTTCACGCATCATGCACCTGTCAGTCAATCAGTCAGTCTGTCAGCACGCAACCTCAAAGGGTTTAACAAATAGCGCACATCACGGATACAGAAAAGTTTGCGCTGTTATAATTCACATGCCTTTTAATACAGTATGTTTTGGTGCGATTATAACCCGCTATAAAAAACAACAACAACAATAACTAAATGTTTTGAATAGGAAGCTGTAATGTTGCCGTGAAGGGATGCATTTTGGTGTCGCGCTCCGCCATAGAAAAATGAATGTAGCGGGATCCATGCTCTTTAAAAGTTCTCTGTAGTTGTCTTGACAACACACACACTGCTGCTCTGGGTTGAGCCGCGTGCAAAACTCTTGCGGCTTTTAGTAAACCATTCAAAAGATGCCCCTCTTAACGCAAAAAGCGCATTCGATCGGCCCCTTATGCAGCTAAACTAAAAATATAAAAAATAGTATTTTTTAATTGTTTAACTGATACCATACGCATGATACAAACGCATCCTTTCGGTTAACTGTTAATCGATTACTTTGAGCATCCCTAGTAGCCAGACATGTCACTTCACTAGGACATGTTCTGGCCATGATTTTTATATTTTTATATATATATGTGTGTGTAATACATAACATCTTATTTGGTGATATATGCATGCCGAATTTGTTCTATTTGTAACGTAAAATACATTATTCAATTGTTGATTTCTGTGCATCTTGTTCAGTAATTATATTGTATGGCTAAATTGCAGCTGATGGTCCTGACAACAGCCTTGACAGCCAGAAAACCCAGGCAAGACATTACAGGACGCTACAAGAAATGTACAAAGCAAAGAAGCCAAATAAAGCTGCTGTAACCCATCTATTAGACCTGGAGTTCCAGTCCAGAAGAAGTTTCATTGACTCAAATGTATTGAAGGAGCAAGACAAACCCACAAATATTTTGCAAGCGTACCCCTGCTTCAAAGAATTGGACCATGTGGGTACACGAATGCTTACATTTTAGACAGATGTAAAACATACTAACACATATCCCATATCCTCTGCCTAACTGCAGACAGCCAAATAATTTTGTTATTAATATTAAATAATTATTTCAGGCAATGGATGAACTACGAAGAATCATTGAGCCAAACAACTCCAAATACATTTCTGAGGTAAAGGACAGGTGGGAGACCTTCTACTCCAAGGTTCAGTTTTATGGAGTGATGAAAAAAGTCATGAAGCCTCCAAGGACATTAAATGGAGGTAAAACTTTAATATAATTTGAATCTGTATAGATCAAGGGTTCTCAACTCTGGTCCTCAAGGTCCAGTTTAACTCCAATCCTAATTTAACACACCTGAGCTAATCAGTGTTTTCAGGTTCTTACAAAAATCTACAGGCTGGTGAGTTTAGAGCTAAAGGTTGAACCTGACCTCTAATCTCAAGGGCCAAGTGTTGAGAGCCCTTGTTATAGATCAGTTATTTTTTTTATTTCAAGAAGTTTTCTGTTTTCAGTTGAAAACAATGTTGTGTAAACAGTCCCTTAATTCAGGTCTCCTGGATCAGAAACCATTGGTACAGATTATTCCCATACATCTACAGTAATATCTGATGTTAATATCTTTTTTTTTTTTTTTAACTAATCTAGTTGAACATGCCATTGCTGTTTTTACTGCCCTACCGCTGCTCTTCCCATCTGGGTCTGCAGCACCGAAGAAACAGGTCCCAATCAGTGAGGCTCTTTTCCATGTTCTGACGGTGAGCTTTACTTTAAGTAGTGATAAGTTATTAACAGGTGACTACATTGTCAATAAAATACTAAGTTAAAACCATCCCAATTGCACTACGTAAAATTGGACATGCAACGTAACAACTAACTTAAAGGTATTGTAGAACATTCTTAAATTATGTCTTTATTTACTTAATCACAACCTGCTGAACACAAAAGTAAGATAGTTTGAAGAATGTTGATATGCAAACCCAGATCTGTTGGGTTGGCATTCACTTCCATTGAAGAAAAAAAAATATGGAAGTGAATAGTGACCCAGATCTTATATTGATTTTTGCTGTGTTTGTAGTCTGAATTGTGTATTTTTGTTATTTGGTTTTCTAGCCCTCAGAGGATCCGGATACCTACATCCACAGGCGTGCATTTTCCAGTCCGGTCTTGCTGGTTGGTGAGGAGAACTGCATGGTGGTTGTAGGTACAACCCCAGTTCTAACATTTGACAAAGACTTGCTCCATGAGGGGCCTCTCTACCTCCTGGCCTATTACTATGCATTTAATCTCACATATCCAAAGTGTCTTGCAACACTCTTGTCTGTGTTGCAAACACAAGTTCTGAGAGATGTCATCCACGAGCAGGATGAAACCCCCTTGTACAAAAAGGCCATTCATGAATGGAGAATGTTTGTTGACTAATTGCTGTTTCAAGCTGCTGTGGCTGAGAGACAGCTGCATTTTTTTTCGGCCATTACATTTGCACTTGATTTGTGCTGTTAGGAGTTTTTCCCCATTTTCAGTATATTAAATGTATCTAACATACAATAATGCAGCACAGCAAAACAAAAAGTAATTGTTGTGTGTAACTTTACAGGACATTTTTTGTTATTATTATTAATGTTGGACTGTTCATCCTGTTTTGCTGTACCCCAGTTGTTTAAGAGGAGAATGTTCATTTTTGAATCTGCCATTCATTTAAGCCATTGTTGACCCAAACTTCAATTACTTCTTAATCTTTTGTTGTTTCAACCTTGGATTTATCTACAGAAGATATTATTTAGAATGTTGGTAACTGTTGATGGTAGCTATTGACTTTCATAGTATTTTTTTATTTATTTTGTATATTTTTCTTGCTATGATAGCTACCGACATTTTTCAAAGTGTCATCTTCTGCAAAGAAACTCATACAGGATTTGAAGAACATAAGGGTGAGCATGATAATTATTTGATTTTTGGGTTACTATTCTGTTACATAGTGAATTGATCCAGGCTGTTTGAAGCTTAAATGCTGTTTGAGTTTGTGTAGACTGAGGCAAAGCATTTTGCATAGAATACTTGCGGTTTCTGTGCCAGGTATTTTATTTCATTTTAAAGTGTAAGCTTGTCTTTGCTTATCCTGCCTTATGCTCCATTTGTTCAGAACTTTGGAGAATGTTCTTTAATAAATGTTCAGCAAAGCTGGAAGTTGTTTCTTCACTTAAGTGGGGGAAGGTGTGGGAGGTATTTTCTTTTAAGAGTTTTCATCTCATTTTAGGTTTTTGTGTGATCTTAAAAAAAGTCTAAAAAGGCTGGATTTAAGGTAAAATACTCTACTTTCAATGTATTTTCTCCCCCTAAAATTATTATTGTCGTGCTTCAAAAAAGAGAAAACTGCTTAATTTTAAGCTTGTTTGTCTAGTTTTAAGAACTAACTGTAGATTTACTGACTAGATTTAAGTCCAAATATTCTAGTTTTAATGCAATTTGTTCTAGAATTATTCATGTTCAGTGCTTATTAAAATAAAAAACTGCTTAATTTTAAGCTTGTTTGTCTGGTTTTAAGAACTAACTCTAGATTCACTGACTAGATTTAAGTTCAAATATTCTAGTTTTTATGCATTTTGTTCTAGAATTATTAATATTTAGTGCTTATAAAAAGAAAAAACTGCTTAGTTTTAAGCATATTTGTCTAGTTTTAAGAACCAACAGTGTTTTTAATGGCTAGTTTTAATACAATTTTCTCTTATTTATGTTCTATTAAATTCTTATAAAAAGCTAAAATGCCTAGTTTCAAGAATTTGTGTCTAATTTTAAGATCAATAGAATTGTATTATCGTCTAGATATTAATGCTATTTTCAAGAATTCTTACCAAGTCAATTTTGCTTACCCCATTGGCAGATTTATTTGCTTGATTTTGGTACACTTTAACTAGATTTAAGTAATTTTTGCTTGTTTCAGGAAGGGCATTTTTTGCAGTGTAGTTTCTGAAAGCTGGACTGAAACAGCAGTATAATACCTGGGAGACAGTATTCCTGCTGCTAGCATGTTTGATACAGGGTTAGGAAAAATCTAGCAAACTTTTAGAATGGTTTAATGGTTGAAATGTTGCTGGTTTAAGAAATAGTCAAATAATTCAGCTGTAATGTACTTTTTTAAACTTAGTCATATTAATATAGGGCAGTGGGTAGCAACAAGAAGGTCGCTGGTTTGAGTCCCAGCTGGGTCAGTTGGTGTTTCTGTGTGGAGTTTGCATGTTCTCCCCGTGTTGGCGTGTGTTTCCTCTGAGTGCTCTGGTTTCCCCCACAGTCCAAACACATGCGCTATAGAGGAACTGATCAACTACACTGGCTAATGTATGAGTGTGTGTGTGTGAGAAAGTGTGTTGTTTCCCAGTGGTGAGTTGCAGCTGCAGCAACATATGCTGGAATAGTTGGCGGTTCCTTCCACTGTGGCGACCCCTGATGAATAAATGGACTAAGTCAAAAAGATAATGAATTATTGTATATATGAAAGTGTTTAGTTCTGCTGTTGTTAATAAACTCAGGACGTTCTCACGTCACACTCCAATGTGTTCCAATGTGTAGTGAACCAAGCTCATCAGTGCCCCTACTAGTGCTCGAGTGCACATGACCTATCGATGAAGGACCTCGGGAGCTAGGGTGCAGATTGAAACGCAGCCATTCACTTGTATGCAAAATACTCGCGCATATACTTAAATTCGCTTTTGGTGTGACGCTTCTGATCGCCCCCTGTTGGTTCGATGTGCCCTTAACATGCATATTTATGTGATGGAAGTGTGGAGAAAACATTGGGCTCTATTTTGACGATCCATGCACAAAGTGCAGAACGCAGGAGCTTGTCAAAAGCATTTAGGACGTGTCAGAATCCACTTTTGCTAATATAAGGACGGAAAAATCTGCTTTGCGTCATGGCGCATAATCTTACATGGTTGAGCTTATTCTCCTAATGAGTTATAGGTGTGTTTGTGTGTTTTGAATCTCCCATTCCCTTTAAGAGGCAGTTGTGCTGCGCCATAGCGCATTTGCTATTTACATGCCGGCTTTGTAAGTGAAAAACTGAACGCTTCACTAGCGAGAAAACGGCAAACAGAGCATCTGCAGCATGAGAATGAGAGATGAACGTCTTCATTCTTTACTTTCACTTTCACTCTTGTGGATAAGGAAACGTGTTGTACACACGGACATCCATTAGCCTTTACATAATAATTTAGTTTAAGCGCAAAGATTTGTGTCAAAGCTATTTCTAAATTCAGTTCTAATCTCCAGCAAATTAATAGATAAACAATAATAACGAAGTGTGGTCAAACAACTGAGTTATATCCTAATACACATGCTGTGCCCCATATGGTCTAAAACCTGACAGGTGGACAAATCTAAGCATTTTTTATAAAACAAATATAAATATGCATATAATAAATACTACTGCTAATAATAATAACATTATACAAAAGCAAATCGTTATGAATGAACTGAAAAAGCCTCCCGAGATGAAGAAGGCATGAAAGCAGTGGTGTTTACAGAGCAGAACGCCTATGGGCGCACATATGAGCGCAAATGCATTTGCTATTTAAACAGCATGATGCAAAACGTCAAAACGGCTCTTGCGGTGAGCTGAAACTAGCAAACAACTAATGCGCCTTGCGCTGCATTGCGCTGGGTGTATGATAGGGCCGATGATCTTATGGTCTTATGTAATCAATAAACACCAGAAATTACCATGGTTTTACTGCACTAACCATGGCTAAAATGTTTAAACTCTCCGCTAGTATCAATTAGCATGTTTGTTGCATGTTTCTAAAATTTTTAGTGCATGGTGAACATGAATTAGCATTTTGATCATGTTTTAGCATACTGTTAGCAGTTTCTTAACTTAGCAGTCTTCTCTTGAATTATCATGAACGCTAGTAGGAAATAGCATAAGTATGTTTTTAGCATGATGGCTAGTATAAATATACTAATATACTACTATGTTATGAGATAGAGCATCTCAAACTGGATTCCTGGAGAGCCGCAGCTCTGCACAGTTCTGCTCTAACGCTGATCAACTAATCGAGCTGTTCATAAGAGTCTCGAACACCTCGATTAGTTGCGTCAGCTGTGTTTGATCAGGGTTGGAGCAAGACTGCAGAGCTGCGGCCCTCCAGGAAGTAAGTAAATGTTCATTTATAATCCGACACCAGTGTTACCTTTATTGGCATTTCCTCCGCTTCGGTTTCTGTCTTAAAGTTGTCGCAGTTCATCTCTGCACACAACAACACAATGCAATACACATTTGAGCTAGTGCTTATTATTTTAGCATGACTAAAGAATGAACCTGAATGCTCACCGATGCATTTGGACTGGTTGTTTCCGTAGTTTGTGAAGCCCCGGTGGCATTTGCAGATGTAGCTGCCTGGAATATTGTTGCATTCGCTGTTTTTGTCACAAATATGTGACTTGTCTGTACACTCATCAATATCTGTGTGTGAGAGAAACGTTAGTCACAAATGAAGATTCTTCCTAATGTTATAAGACGAAAAAATAAATAAAGATTCCCCTGACTGATGTACTGCAATTACTAAAGTGCTTAAATAAAACACTTGTAAATTTCTAATTCTATAAAGGTCTGATAACATTTCTTCCAAATTTCGAATAAAACAGTGTAATTTGGAGCAATTTTAAAAAGAATTTGGAAATTGGTCAGAATTGTTTTTTATTTGTTGTTATTGAACGTCAGGGATATTCCACCAGATGTTGGTTTCTTAATATGTTTAATCAACAACAACGCATTAAATCGATCAAATTGTGACATTATAGGCATTTATGATGTGATAAAAGATTCTATTTTACATAGATTTTAATAGAATCTTCATGCATCTGTGAATCCTGAGAATATATATATATATATATACTAGGGTTGGGCGATGTTATCTGGGCATGTGTATAATTTGAATGGGCAGAGCCAATCTGGGTGTGGTTAAATGGTGGGTGGGACTCCTATCTAAGTGAGTGTGGTCTGTTTAAGTGGGCGGGGTCTATTAGGGTGTGTCTTCTTTTGAGGGTGGGAAGGGATTTGTAGCACTGTTTACTTTTGAGGAAGTGGGAGAAGTTAATCTGGGCATTGGAGTCTTTGAATGGGCGGAGTCCAGTATTTTGTAGGAGGGGCTGTTTTACCTGGAGAGTTTTATCTAAATAAGTGTGTCTGTTTAAGCCAGGGGTGTCCAAACTCAGTCCTGGAGGGACGGTTTCCTGCAGATTTTAGCTCCAACTTGCCTCAGCACACCTGCATGGATGTTTCTAGAAAGCCTAGTAAGAGCTTGATAAGCTAGAGCAGGTGTGTCTGATTGGGGTTGGAACTAAACTTTGCAGGACACCGGCCCTCCAGGACCGAGTGTGGACACACCTGGTTTAATCATTAATCATTAAAGTTGATTTGCGAGTGGCTACTTTTTTGGGCATGCCATGTTTCTTAGTGATCCAGAGCTGGCCAGGGATAGTGAAAGCGTCAACAATCATGCTCAGAGTGCGAGATGGAAGTGTATTGAACTGTTTCCTATCAGAACTGTATTTATGGTGTCTAATGTGAAAATTGTGATGGCATCGTCATCATGTGAAAAGCGGGGCGGGTGTGGGGGGGTGTTTGACAGAGTTTGCGCGATGTGTCTAAGGAGCGAGGAGGGATCCAGGGGTGAGAAAGGTGCATGACTTATTTGAGGACCGGGAGGGAGACGCGTGATTTCCGGGAGATTATCACTCGTTTGCGGGCATTATGAGTCCCTCAAATGCATAGAGACTCCCGGAACTTTCGTGTTGTCTAATGGCAATGGACAATGGCATCATCTATCGGCCCAACCCTAAAATATATATATATATATATATATATATATATATATATATATATATATATATATATATATATAAATATATATATATATATACACACACACACATACATACACATATATATATATATATATATATATATATATATATATATATATATATATACACACATACATATATATATATATATATATTTACAGTTGAAGTCAGAATTATTAGCCCCCCTGAATTTGTTTTTCTTTTTTAAATATTTCCTTAATAACGTTTAACAGAGCAAGTCTGATAATGTCTGATAATATTTTTTCTTCTGGTGAAAGTCTTATTTGTTCGTTTTTTTTCGGCAGTTTTTAATTTTTTAAACTCCATTTTAAGGTCAATATTATTAGCCCCTTTAAGCTATATTTATTTTCGTTAGTCTACAGAACAAACCATCATTATACAATAACTTGCCCTAACCTGCCTAGTTACCCTGATTACCCTAGTGAAGCCTTTAAATGTCACTTTAAGCTGTATAGAAGTGTCTTGAAGAATATCTAGTCTAATATTATTTACTGTCATCATGATGAAGAGGAAATAAATCAGTTATTAGAGATGAGTTATTAACACTATTATGATGTACGTATGATGTGTTGAATAAATCTGCTCTCCCTTAAATAGAAATTGGGGAAAAAATAAACAGGGGGGTGAATAATTCTGACTTCAACTATATTTATCTATCCTACTTTATGTAAATACAATATAATGAGCTGTTACAGTAGACACACACAGCACGTTACGTTATTATCAGTCAAACACTCTGCCGTCAGTATTATTAGTGTTATTAGTGAAGCAGCACACACTGATGCTCACCTCCACACGTGCCGTTCTCAAGTTTCTCAAACCCTGAAGAACAATTGCAGAAGAAACTGCCAAGTGTGTTAAAACAACTGCTGTGAAGTCCACACGGTGAGAACACACACTCATCTACACACACACACACACACACACACACACACAGAGAGACGAGTGTTTTGTTCAGACAAAAGCAGATGACACAAGTTAGACACAAAAACAGCTCTACTGCACTCCAGATAAACCCAAATGAGCTTCATCTGGGAGGAACAAACATATATATTCAAGTAAGGAATAACTGAAGACTGTTGAATTATTAGAACATAATGCACAACTGAGCTGGTGAAGACTTGGCTGATGATTAGTCTAAGGTGCACTGTTTTTGTTTAGATAAATGCACAGCTAAAGTAGTTCCAGCAGGTTTTGAGTGCATTACAGCTCCACTGAATTGTTAGAAAATTAAGCACAGTATTAGTATAAGAGGAGTAATCACCTCTGGTGCATTGAATTATTGGAAAAATGTACAGTATGAGAGCAATAATTGATTCAGGAGCATTGAATTACTAGAAAATAATGCACAGTATAAGTAAAATAGTTGAGTCGGGATCATTTAATTATTACAAAATAAAGCACAGTATTACTACAAGCAAAGTAATTGCCTCTGGTGCATTGATTGTTGGAAATAATGCACAGTATAATTAATATAAGCAGAATAATTGACTCCGGAGCATTGAATTATTAGAAAATAATGCACACTAAATGTTGTATAAGAGGAAAAACTTTGGTTTGATAAATTATTAGGAAATATTGCACAGTATAAGTGGAATAATTGACACTGGCCCACTGAATTATAAGAACATAATGCACAATATAAGTGGAATAGTAGACTCTGGAGCATTGAATTATTACAAAATAATGCACAGTATAAGATGAATAACTGACTTTGGTTCAATGAATTATCAGAAAAACTTGCACAGTATAAGTGAAATAATTGATTCAGGAGCATTGAATTACTAGAAAATAATGCACAGTATAATTAATATAAGCAGAATAATTGACTCCGGAGCATTGAATTATTAGAAAATAATGCACATTATATGTAGTATAAGATGAATAACTTTGGTTTGATAAATTATTAGTAAATATTGCACAGTATAAGTGGAATAATTGACACCGGCTCGCTGAATTATAAGAACATAATGCACAATATAAGTGGAATAATTGACTCCGGAGCATTGAATTACTAGAAAATAATGCACAGTATAAGTAAAATAGTTGAGTCGGGATCATTGAATTATTAGAACATAAAACACAGTATTATTATGAGTGAGTAATTGCCTCTGGTGCATTGAATTATTGGAAAAAATGCACAGCATAATTAATAGAAAATAATGCACGTTATAAGTAGTATAAGTGGAATAACTGACTCCGGAGAATTGAATAATTAAAAAATAATGCACAGTATAAGTAATATAAGCAGAATATTTGACTTTGGTTCAATGAAATACTAGAAAATAATGTGCAGTATAAGTAGTATAAGTGTAATAGTTGAGTCGGGATCATTGAATTATTAGAACATGAAGCACAGTATTATTATAAGCAGAGTTATTGCTTCTGGTGCATTGAATTGTTGGAAATTATGCACAAAATAAGTAATATAAGCAGAATAATTGACTCCGGAGCATTGAATTATTAGAAAATAATGCACACTAAATGTTGTATAAGAGGAAAAACTTTGGTTTAATGAATTATTAGGAAATATTGCACAGTATTAGATGAATAACTGACTTTGGTTCAATGAATTATCAGAAAAACTTGCACAGCATAAGAATTTGATTATTGAATTATTAGAAAATAAAGCAAATGAATTGCCTCTGGTGCATTGAATTGTTGGAAATAATGCACAGTATAATTAATATAAGCAGAATAATTGACTCTGGAGCATTGAATTATTAGAAAATATTGCACATTATATGCAGCATACGATGAATAACTTTGGTTTGATGAATTATTAGGATATATTGAATAGTATAAGTGGAATAATTGACACCGGCTCACTGAATTATAAGAAAATAATGCACATTATAAGTGGAATAATTGACTCCGGAGCATTGAATAAATAGAAAATAATGCACATTATAAGTAGTATATTGAATTATAAGAAAATCCACAGTATGAGTAATATAAGTAGAATAACTGACTCCGGTTGGATGAATTATTAGAAAGTAATGCACTTCTGAGGTGTAATAACCACTCTGCTTTGCGGCCTCACCACCTCAGGTGTGCATTATTATATAATAAATCAATAAACTGCAATCAATTATTCTACTTATACCATGTTTCTTGTCTGGAACTCTTTAGATGTACATTTATCTGAAAATAACAGCACACCTTAGAATCTTCATCAGCCAGATTACCATGGTCGGCTTTAAAAACTGTCTATACAGTATGTATGCAAATTATCTAATAAACTTATCAAAATGTGCATCAAACATCAGAGACACAAAGCAGCTAAATTTAACGTCAACTTCAACATGTCTATCAGTCGATTTACAGGTTATGCAGAGGCAAATGAGAGGTCTTCAATGCGCAGATGATAAATTAACGGTACCTGCATGCAAAGTCATATTGAAATCATGAGGCATGGCAGCATACTAGAGTTTCATAGCACATTGTGAATGATACAGTCTCTGTTATTATTAATTACAGAACTTCATCTTTCATCTTTACCATTAAAGGCTGCTGGAGAGATCCACACACTACTGGGGTTAATAATAGCTGCCCTTTAAAATGATTGTCCCTACATGCATGGCATCGATCTTGAATGTTCATAATCAGAAATAAGAAAGCTCGAGGAAAATCCAAGTCAGCTTTATTGTCACTATGCAATATTTTCTGATAATTCAGTGGCTCTTCTATGGTTATTCCTGAAATTAGAGAATCGCCATTGAATAGTCCATATCCAAAACAGATAAATAATAAAAATAAATGTTTAAAATCAAACAACGTTACATGTTTAAAGTCATGGTAGACCTTTAATATGAAGTATCCTGAAAATATACTACAGTAATTTATACTATACAGTGTTTCTTCAAACTATACTGACACTGGCAGCTCAGATAATAGAGATGTGGAGAGATGTGGTGCAATCAGCTAAAATGTTGCTGACATTAGGGTTTTAAAGTATGGGAGATTTATTTCATCACCAAAAGTGATTGAGGTGTTGTGCGATAAGTCGATATAATAATGATTGTGAATTATCAGAAAATACTGCACAGCCATTAAAAACCACTGAAATGTAAAGATGGCTGACCTGCACATGCCGAGTCCAGTCTCGTCTCCCGATATCCGTCTTTACACACACACTTATAGGAGCCGTCGATGTTCTTACACTCCATATCACCAGAACATCTGGTTACATTCTGAACACACTCATTGATATCTGTTCACAGAGAGCAGGGCATATTTACTGGAGTGTTTCAGTCATTACAGTGCTGCATTTTATGTCACAATCCTCTCTTTCATACCTTCACACTGTCCTGTATCTGCTGTGAAATTTGGGGGGGTTGAATAAAATCCTTCAATGCAGGTGCAGTAGTAACTTCCATGTGTGTTTATACACAGAGAATTATTACCACACACACCTGCAGTGTCACACTCATTTACATCTGTAAAAGAGCAGAAATACAGTCAAGCCTGAAATTATTCACACCCCTGGCCAATTCTGACTTAAAGTTTCTACTCAAATGTAAATAAAAGCTGAAAAAATGTGTTTATTTTTCCACAATGATGCCTCTTGTACATCGTCTTATTATCTTTTGGAGGAAGCCTGTGTCATTTCTGTGTAAAAAAAGCCTGCTGGGTAAATAAACGTAACTTTAAGTCAGAATTAGCCATTGGTCTGAATAATTTTGTGCTGGACTGCATGTTATTATAAACCATAAAACATATTGTTATTAAAACACACAAAGTTCTCATTACCAACACACGTCCTGTTTTTCTGAAGTCCTATCGGGCAACCTTCAGATTCGCAAGACCGCAGGAAAAAACCTGAAGTAGAAGAAGAAATAAGATGTGTATAGTTATCTGTGCTTGTACATACATTCATAAGCCCATCTAATCAAGCCAAAATGTCCCCATGTACACATGTAGATTGTGCTTAATAATTCAGTTCATTGGGTAATTTGTGGGTTTTAGGGTTGTTGAATGCTTGATTCTGATTGGGTGTTTGTGTAACGGAGGCCAGCTAGTGTGTGCTGTGCAGGTAAACCTCACTCCTCTGACCTCTAAAGGTGCTCTGGCGACAGACGCTAGAGGTCATGGTCTTTAGCCTCCTTGTTAGAGCAACCGACTCCCATGCGGAAGGTCGCCGGTTCAACCCAGCTCGGAGCGGGTTGGGCGGTGTAGGACCGGTGGGGTTAAATTTGGTTATTGTCAGGTTAATGCACTGCTAATGTAGTCCCGGCAGGTTTTGAACACATTTCAATTCCATATCACTCCGCTGAATGATTTATGTAAGGAATAATTGAAGAAACATCTGTGTGTACTGTGGCACTAGTTTCTTCAACATCTCCTCTAAATCCTTCTGATGTGATTTCACTCATTCATTCATTTTCTTTTTAACTTAGTCCCTTTATTAATCTGGGGTTGCCACAGTGGAATGAACCGCCAACTTATCCAGCACATGTTTTAAGCAGCGGATGCTCTTCCAGCTGCAACCCATCTCTGGGAAATATCCATTAACACTCATTCACACTCATACACTACGGACAATTTAGCCTACCCAATTCACCTGTACCGCATGTGTTTGGACTGTGGGGGAAACCGGAGCACCCGGAGGAAACCCATGTGAATGCAGGGAGAACATGCAAACTCCACACAGAAACTGTCCCAGCCAAGGCTTGAACCAGCAGCCTTCTTGCTGTGAGCCGACAGCGTCTCTACTGCGTCGCCCTGATGTGATTTTTGATTGTAAAATAACTCATTCATTCAGCGTAGTTATATGGAACTGTAATGCGGTCTAAACCTGCCGGAACTACTTCAGCTGTGCATTTATCTGACAAGAACCAAACACCTGAGAGTGACCATCAGCCAATCAGAATCAAGCATTCAACATCAGTGTAGTATAACTCAAAGTAAACACCTGAGAAGGAAAGCATAAGTATCATGATATTGGATCCGTGCATCCACATCAGCTCTTAATTAAACAACAGCTCTTCACTGAATATCTTTTGTAATATAAATAACGATTATTCTTAATTTAAATGGAACAGTTTAAATAGTAAACTAAATACTTCATATATGTGAAACACATTTTATTTTATTTCTACTCTGTATTTATTTGTGTTGTTGATCAATTGTTAATTGGTTCTTATTTTATTACAAACTACTTATTTTGTCTTTAATAATGTATGCAACTTATATTAAGCTCCATTTTGTCTTGCTATAACTGTTTAAATACACTGTAAAACAAAAATCAGCTGGGAAAAAACTGATTATGTAATTATTATGTCCCATATTAACTTTACATGCATAAATTTATGCACATTATATTTTAATTAAAACAGTTGTTATTCAAGATTTATTATTAAACAGAAAAATGTATTGGTCATTTTCTGTCGTTAATTTTTAACAGTTTATTTATATTATTTACATTCTACATTGAAGTAGAAGTGGGCGTCGATCTTTTTATGTGGAGGTGGGGCTTCAAAAACCAAAGTTACGTTTTTGGGGGGTTTTCACACCGAACATAACTGTGACCTAAAATTGTAGTATGAAATATGCTGTGAGATTTGTGGTTCGCTGGAGCTCAAATATCATAGTATGTGCATTAAAACAATACACACGTGTGTTTAACGTCCTCCATTGTACGTGTGTATGGTAAACATTTTAATCTGATATGGAAAATTTGGTCGGAAATACCCAAAAATATAAAAATCTGCAGAGTGTAAGAGTTTAAAACAATTTTACTCAAGATTTATTTTTAAACCCATAAATAATGGTCATTTTAAACCATTTAGCTTTGCATTATTGGACCATTCTAAAGATTAATAGACGAAAAGCAAAGTTACGTTTATTTTACGTTTATGTTTTACGTTTAAGTTTATTTTGCACCAAACATAACTGTGACATAAAAGCGTGACATGAATGAAGCTTTGTGACCTGCTGCAGCTTTAATTACATTAGAACAATAAACACGTTTGTTTAACGTCCTCTATTGTATGTGTGTAGGGTAAACATTTCAATTTCATATGGAAAATTTGAACGTAATTACACAAAAAAGTAGGTTAAAACAATTTTGTTTAATATTTTTTTAAACACTTATGTTTTGGTCATTTAAACAAAAAAAAATATATATTGGTAATTTTCTTCCATTGCGTTGTGTGCTGTTGGACGATTTTTAACAATGAAATAAGCAAAAATCGAAGTTACGTTTTTGTTTTTTTCGCACCGAACATAACTGTGACCTGAAGTTGTAGTACGAACTATGTTGTAAGCTTTGTGATTTGCTTGAGCTCAAATATCATAGTATGTGCATTAAAACAATTCACACGTTTGTTTACCGTCCTCCATTGTACGTGTGTATTTTAATCTGACATGGAAAATTTGGTCGAAAATGCCCAAAAATAGAACAATCTGCAGAGAATAAGAGTTTAAAGCAATTTTACTCAAGATTTATTTTTAAACTCTTGAATATTGGTCATTTTAAACCATTAAGCGTTTGCATTATTCGACCATTCTAAAGATTAATAGACGAAAAGCAAAGTTACGTTTTAGTTTATTTTGCACCGAACATAACTGTGACCTAAAGTTGTAGTACAAACTATGTTGTGAGCTTTGTGATTTGCTTGAGCTCAAATATCATAGTCTTTGAATTAAAACAATTCACACGTTTGTTTAACATCCTCCATTGTACGTATTTATGGTAAACATTTCAATCTGATATGGAAAATTTCGTCGGAAATACCCAAAAGAAAAAAAAAAAGAAAAATCTGCAGAGTATAAGAGTTTGAACCAATTTTTGTTCAAGATTTATTTAAACACTTATATATTGGTCATTTTCGGTCATTTAGCTATGCATTGTTTGACCATTTTTAATTCGTAAAAGACAAAAAGCAAAGTTGCGTTTCCGTTTATGCCATAACTGTGAGCTAAAAGTGTGACATGATTAAACGGTGAGCTTTTTGATCTGCCTGTGCATCAAAACAATACACACATAAAGACCTTTACACCTTTCGGAACAAAGCACTCATCTTCTTGCGTATATAAATACCCAGAATGAGTGTGTGTGTGTGTGTGTGTGTGTGTTCAGGAAACCACAGATGTTTCATCGGAACTGTTTTGAGCGCTGATCTCGAGGTGTCGCCGTGTTTTTATAAGGCAAATGTGCTGCTTTTTCACACCTCTAGAACAATCTGTCCAACTGCAATTCACACGTCTTTCTGCAGCACACACACTTCATTTTCCACCAGACACTCATACTCGGACTCTAAAGCCACTGTACTATCACTTTAAAGAGGTCATGATAATACATGAAGCAGTATTTTAAGATTTACCGCAGTTTTCTGTTACACCATTGCTGCTGTATATAAGTAGTTTAATGCAATGTAATAAGTGAAACATATAATCATCCAAAACTACGACTGTAAAGCAAGAGAGAAGACTGGCAGGAAATTGCTGATAGTCTCTATATCGGGGGCAATATATATTTTAAAATCTAGGCCAAAATGTGCATGTGTGCTGCAGTTTTGAGTACTTTAATCAAAATAATTGACCCCAGTCGATTGAATTACTAGAAAATAAAGCACATTATAATCAGAACAATTGACTGCAGTGAAGTAAATTATTAGAAAGTAATACAGTTTGACTAGTATAATCAGATTAATTTACTCCGGTTGATTAAATTATTAGACACTTATGCAGTTTAAGTAGTATAATCAGAATAACTAACTCCAGTTAATTGAATTATTAAAAAATAATACAGGCTGAGTAGTATAATCAGAATAATTGACTCTGGTACATTGAATTATTAGACAACAATGCAGTTTAGGTAGTATAATCAGAATAATGGACTCTTGTCCATTGACTTACTAAAAAATAAAGCACATTATAAGTGGTATAATTAGAACAATTGACTTCATGTGATTGAATAATTTGAAAATAATACAGTTTGAGTACTATAATCAGAATAATTTACTCCGGTTGATTGAATTATTACACAATAATGCACAGTTTGAGTAGTATAATCAGGATAGTTGAGTCCAGTCGATTGAATTATTAGAAAATAATACAGTTTGAGTAGTATAATCAGAACAATTGACTTTGGTCCATTGAATTTTTGGAAAATTAAGCACATTATAATTAGTATAATCAGAACAAGTGACTCTGATACATTGAATTATTAGACACTAATGTAGTTTAAGTTGTATAATCTGAATAACTTACTCCAGTTAATGAATTATTAGAAAATAATACAGGTTGAGTAGTATAATCAGAGTAATTGACTCTGGTACATTGAATTATTAGACACTAATGCACAGTTTGAGTACTATAATCGGAATATTTGACTCCGGTCTACTGATTTACAAGAAAATAAAGCACATTTTAAGTAGTATACTCAAAATAATTGACTCCTGTTGATTGAATTATTATAAAATAATGCAGTTTGAGTAGTATAATCAGAAAAATTGACTATGATACATTGAATTATTATACACTAATGCACAGGTTGAGTAGTAGAATAGTTGACTGGTAAATTAAATTATTATAAAATGAAGCACATAATAAGTGGTATAATCAGAATAATTGACTCTGGTACATTGAATTTCTGGAAAATAAAGCACATAAGTAGTATAATCAGAACGATTGACTGCAATTGATTGAATTATTAGAAAATAATGCAGTTTGAGTAGTATAATCAGAATAACTGACTCTGGTACATTGAATTATTATACACTAATGCACAGTTTAAGTAATATAATCAGGATAATTGACTTTGATACATTGAATTGCTACAAAAAAGCACATTATAAGTAGTATAATAAGAACATTTGACTGCAGTTGATTGAATTACAAGAAAATAATGCAGTATGAGTAGTATAATCAGAGTAATTGACTCTGGTACATTGAACTATTAGACACTAATGCACAGTTTTAGTAGTATAATCAAAACAATTGACTCCAGTCGATTGAATTACTAGAAAATAATACAGTTTGAGTAGTATAATCAGAACAATTGACTTTGGTCCATTGAATTTTTAGAAAATTAAGCACATTGTAATTAGTATAATCAGAACAAGTGACTCTGATACATTGAATAATTAGACACTAATGCAGTTTAAGTTGTATAATCTGAATAACTAACTCCAGTTAATTGAATTATTAGAAAATAATACAGGTTGAGTAGTATAATCAGAGTAATTGACTCTGGTACATTGAATTATTAGACACTAATGCACAGTTTGAGTACTATAATCGGAATATTTGACTCCGGTCTACTGATTTACTAGAAAATAAAGCACATTATAAGTAGTATACTCAAAATAATTGACTCCTGTTGATTGAATTATTATAAAATAATGCAGTTTGAATAGTATAATCAGAACAATTGACTTTGATACGTTGAATTATTAGACACTAATGCACAGTTTAAGTAATATAATCAGGATAATTGACTTTGATACATTGAATTGCTACAAAAAAGCACATTATAAGTAGTATAATAAGAACAATTGACTGCAGTTGATTGAATTACAAGAAAATAATGGAGTTTGAGTAGTATAATCAGAGTAATTGACTCTGGTACATTGAACTATTAGACACTAATGCACAGTTTTAGTAGTATAATCAAAACAATTGGCTCCAGTCGATTGAATTAATAGAAAATAAAGCACATTTTAAGTAGTATGATCAAAATAATTGATTCCGGTCGATTGAATTATTAGGAAATAATGCAGTTTGAGTAGTATAATCAGAACAATTGACTTTGATACGTTGAATTATTAGACACTAACGCAGTTTAAGTAGCATAATTAGTATAAACTGACTCTGGTACATTCAATTACTAAAAAATAAAACACATGAGTAGTTTACTTGAAGTAATTTACTCTGGTTGATTGAATTATTAGAAAATAATGCACTTTGACTAGTATAATCAGAGCCAGGAAATGTTCACAGTATTTCCTCTAATATTTGTTCTTCTGGAGAAAGTCTTATTTGTTTTATTTCGGCTAGAATAAAGGCAGTTATTAATCGTTTTAAAGCCATTTTAAGGTCAATATTATTCACCCTTTCAGCAATATTAGTGTTGGATTGTCTCCAGAACAAACCACTGTTATACAATGACTTGCCTAATTACCCTAACTTTACCCTAATTACCCCAGACATTTGCCTTTAAATGTCACTTTAAGCTAAATCCTAGTGTCTTGAAGAAGATCTAGTCTAATATTATGTGCTGTCATCATAGCAAAAATAAATATAGGAGGGTGAATAATTCTGCCTTCAGCTATATATATCTGTGCAGCTAAACCAGAGTTGTGGTTCATCAGTGTGGCGTATAACTATGGTTTATCTCATGCATCTGTGGTTTTGCCATTGCTAGAACAGATATTCAGCTCACTTTTAAGAACATCTCTAGCCAATATCCGTCAACCCATCATGACCTTTCAGCTGGAGATTTTCCCCGAGACGTTATTTAGTGTGTTTATAAGTCGCTGTTTGGCTCTTGCAGCCCTCAAGCGGATGTTTGGATTCATACAAACTCTGACCCAGAATGCAGAATCAACACCTGCCAAAGTCAAGTGAAACTGAGATCATCTTCGCCAGACTTGCTGAAAAAAGAAAAGAAACTGCAGAGGCTTGTGAAACGAGCAGTCCGTCATGGGACTAAAGGTTGAGAAAGCGTTTAACTCTTGCTGCAATCAACGTGACGTCAGTCTGTGATAACCGATGGGAACTGCAGAGCTGCTTTCTGGAAATGTGTAGCTGTTTACTTTACTTTACTTCCCCCTTTGACAAGCTGTAAAATGCATCTGTGATGTCTCTAGAGTGTGTGTGTTTCAGTTTGAGCTGAGAATTGCACACAGACAATGCTTTCCAGCTCTCTGAAACTGACCCCTTTAGGCTCTGATCCTAATTGTGGTGTCGCTTTAAATGCAAATGAGATGCGGCCACCCTTGATGAATAAAGGGACTAAGCTGAAGGAAAATGAATGATATATTGTCTGGGTCTGTCCTATAAATTATTGTATACAGATAATCTAATAATATACCCATACTTTTTCTGTTATTTTACATATTCATTTGATTTATTGTTTATATATTATATTCATTTTCTTGTCGGCTTAGTCCCTTTATTAATCCAGGGTCGCCACAGCAGAATGAACCGCCAACTTATCCAGCAAGTTTTTACGCAGTGGATGCCCTTCCGGCCGCAACCCATTTCTGGGAAACATCCACACACACACTCATACACTACGGACAATTTAACCTACCCAATTCACCTGTACCGCATGTGTTCGGACTGTGGGGGAAACCGGAGCACCCGGAGGAAACCCACGCGAACGCAGGGAGAACATGCAAACTCCACACAGAAATGCCAACTGAGCCGAGGCTCGAACCAGCGACCTTCTTGCTGTGAGGCGACAGCACTACCTACTGCGCCACTGCCTATATGTTATACATTATAATATATTGTTTCAGAGTACTAAATAGTCAGATGTCACTTTATTTAACGTGTAGAGTTAAATGTCCATTTTTGGAGAGAGAGACTGATATTCTGAAAGAGGAAATAAGCAGAAAACACTAAATATGGAAACTAATGTGAAGTTATTTTACATTGTGGACAACTCAAAAACAAGTAAAAGCATTCTTAAACTCTATATAAAATGTAAATGACGTCAAAATAGACTTTAATCTAATTCAGTTATTCAGTTATATTGTTATTTAATTATTATAAGGAATTTATAATAATAATACTCATTCAGAATACTTCATTCTGTCTGATTTATGAGTCATTTTCCTCATGGGGACCAAAGAAATGTCTTGAGAAGATGCACCAATAACATCTCACCGTAAACCAGCATCAGTTCTTTACTTTAAAATGAATTAAATATTGTTGTTTTTACTCTACAGATCTAAAAATCCCAAGTTAACAAAAACAACATAAAGCTTTTCATATTCAGCATGAACTAAATTCACACACACACACACACACACACACACACACACACACACACACACACACACACACACACACACAGAGATCTGCTCTTAATTTTAAGATCACATACAGACACATTTTCTCTCATTGACTGACACACACACACACACACACACACACACACACACACACAGACAGACAGTCCCTGACAGAGTGTCGGATCAGTCTTATCTGACGGTCTGTGTTTTGTCTAAAAGAGCCTCTTCATGCTGATTCAGTGATGTAAAGAACATGTGTGAAGACTTTCTGCTTCAGAAGAACTGAGGAGAAACCCCTCCAGCTTAAAGAATAGTGTCATTGTTCAACACACACACACACACACACATCTGCTCTCAAATTACCAGTCCAGCTTCAACTTTACGATCACACACACACACACACACACACACAATCAAACACACTCTCACTCACAGACATAGACATGCGCACACACACACAGATTGGGTTTTCATGATTTATGGGCTCTTCCAATAGAAATAATGATTTGTATGTATTCTGTTCTCCTCATACTCTAAACTCACCCCTCAGAGAAAACTATCTGCATTATTACTCATTCAGAATACTTCATTCTGTCTGATTTATGAGTCATTTTCCTCATGAAGACCAAAGAAATGTCTTGAGAAGATCAACACTTACTGTATTCCTTTACTCGAGGGAGCATTTCGACACACACATACACTTGTACAGCTAATATTATGGGGACGTCTCCTAACCTCATACACAACCCTCACAGGAAACAATCTGCATTGCTACATGTTCAATATACTTAATTCCTTATGATTTATTGAGCCGTTTTCACCTAAATGTCCCCACATGATCAACATTTACTGGTATTGCTATACTTGTGGGGACTTTTGGTCCTTAAAACTTAAGAAATACAAGATACACAAACACACATAGAGAGACAGATCTGTTGTCAAATGACCAGCATAACTTTAAGATCTCTAATACACACACACACACACACACACTTATTATGGGGACTTCCCATAGACATAATGATATTTTTACTGTACAAACTACACTCTCCCCCTAACAGCCCTCACAGGAAACAATCTGATGCACTTTTACATTTTCAATATACCTCACTCTTTATGATTTATAGAGCCGTTTTGTAACCTAAATGTCCCCATAAGGTCAACATTTACTGGTATTGCTATACTTGTGGGGACATTTGGTCCTTAAAACTTAAGAAATACAAGATACACACACACACACACATAGAGAGAGAAGCAGATCTGTTTTCAAATGACCAGCATAACTTTAAGATCTCTCTCACACACACACAGACATTATGAGGACTTTACATAACATTTCTACTGTACACACTGTATATTCCCCCCTAACCCTAAAAGCAGCCCTCACAGGAAACAATCTACATTTTTACATTTTAAAATGCTTTGTTTATTATGATTTATTGAGCTGTTTTCACCAAAACGTCCCCACAAGATCAACATTTACTGGTATTGCTATACTTGTGGGGACATTTGGTCCTCATAACATAAATACAAGGCACACACACACAGAGAGACAAATCTGTTCTCAAATAAACAACATAACTTTAAGATACCTCTCACACACACACACACACATTATAAGGACTTTCCATAATATTTCTACTGTATATCCCCCCAACCCTAAAAACAGCCTTCACATGAAACAATCTACATTTTTACATTTTTTGAAAAAGCTTCATTCTTTTTGATTTATTGTGCCATTTCACCAAAATGTCCCCACAAGATCAACATTTCCTGGTATTGCTATACTTGTGGGGACATTTGGTCCTCACAACATAAAAAAGTACAAGACAAACACACACACACACACACACACATACATACAAAGAGACAAATCTGATCTTAAATGACCAATATAACTTTAAGATCTCTTTCACACACACACACTTATTGTAGGGACTTCTCTTATAATGATAGTTTTACTGTACACACTATATATTCTCCTCTAACCCTAAACCTTAAAGGAAACTCTGAATTTGCATTAAATTTTTAAATACTGCATTCTGTTTGATTATGAGCCTGATTTATGACCAAAATGTCCTCACAAAGTCTAGTGGTATTACTATACTTGTGGGGATATTTGGTCCTCACAACTTGAAGAATACACACTTACCCAGAAGAAGAAGTGCCCACTTAAACTCCATGTTAGGGCAGCTCGCCTTCAGACTCTGTTTATTCTTATAGTTTATTTAATGCGAAACTCCCCAGTGTAATCAGTATTCCAGTGAAAGCTCCTGATTCCCGTCAGACCTCCACTTCAGCTCCTGAAAGCGCTTAATTTCCCTCCTCGGATAAGCAGCTCTCTTTGTTTAAAGTTTCCAGTCAGTTCCCCTGATGGTTCCTCCTCGGGATCGTCTCGTCTTTAATCCACGCGGAGTTTCCACTACTTTCCGTCTTTTTTTCCACCGGCCCGTCCGTCACGGTCCTCCTGCGGTCTTCGGATGAGAGATGATCCGCTACTGGGCGAGGATTCAGCGGTTATTCACGGCAGACACTCCCCCCGGACACTACAGTACGGCAAGCCGTGTTCACATTCAACCGCTATCACGCTAGCAAATGACTATGAAGACGAGTTAGCTGCGGAGCTAATGTTTCTTCCTATACTGATAAACTGAACAGGTAATGTGACTTTTTTTTTCCATTTTATATGGTTCCTTTTACAGCATTTATGTTGTTATGTAATTAAAATAAAATCAGTTAAATAGACTTTGGCGTTCATTTAGTTGCTCAAGCGTAAAACTATCAAGCCTGGTTTATACTTCTGCGTCAAGTGACTGGCGTGACCCACGGCGCAGGCAACGCGCGTAGCTGTGCATTTATACTTCTGCTGTCTCTGTCGGTCTGCATTAACACTCCCGAAACGCTAGTTGGCAGTGAGGTGTAAATCTTCATCAGTGCTACCAAGCCGACCAATCACAGAGCTTGCGCTAAGCATTGTTGCGAAGTGTAGTTACATTTTTTGAGAGGTGCACGTCAGTGACGCCGACGGCCACGGCGAAGGGCTATGCGTCAGCACCGTAGCATACGCCGGCGTTTGACGCAGAAGTACAAATCAGCCTTAAGACGCACTGATTACACGCACGCGCCCATCAGGATTAGCAGGCTAGCATAGAAGCTTCATTGAATATACTGGAGTAAATAAATGCTCATATTATTAAGATATGGCGGGCAAAATGTTATTTAATGCAGCGCTTCTTGTACAATCCAAGACCCACTTTATATCGAAATCACTCAGCCAGTGGAGATCGCAGATTTGAGAAGAAAACAGACCTTTAATTCGCAGATTTTGTAATGGCATGCAGTTCACCGGAAGCGCTTGACCCAGGTTACTGGCAAATTAAAAGTCCTTCCACATACTTCCGTATATTCGCACATATAGGCTGCTACATTCTACAAGTTTATTTTGTAAATAAACATGTAATTAACAGAATAATATGCAAACTTTGGGTCATATAGGCCTGCTTTCTTATCAACAGCATCTAAAGGACTATTATATTTAGCAAAATGCTGCTCTTTTTATCTTTGTGTTGTTATAATTTTATTTTTGTTATTTTTAATATTTTATTGTCTTCATAAATAAGCTATAGACAAATTCCTGCTTGACATTTTAGAAAACGTTTTGCGTAGATACCCAGTATGAATTAAAAACAAACACAAAAACATGTTACATGGCCCCATAAACGTCCAACTCATTTTTAACTGAATCGTATTAAAGTTAAAAATTGCTCATTTTATTTTTATAAAACTTTTTTTAGTAAAAACAATATCGACGTTTAAGAATCCATATTTATTTTATTCATTCATTTGACTTGTTTATTGCTGCATATATAGGCTATAATTTAAACGCGAGTTTTTGTGCTGCATGCAATAAACTCACGCTCAGTCAGGCGAAGTAAACGTCTCATTGCCTAGAATGTCAATCAAATTATTCAAGCTCTAGTCACAAATAAAACAACAAGCTATTTTATTGTTGTAAGATTTTAGATGACGGGTTAGCAATTATATCATACACAGTTAAGCCTGGTTTATACTTCTGTGTCGAGTGACCGGCGTGACCCATGCCGCATGCATAGCTGTGCATTCATACTTCTGTGCGTTGTCACTGTTGGTCTGCATTAACACTTCCGAAACGCTAGTTGGCAGTGAGGTGTTAATGTGTCTCGGTGTCGAGTTTCTTTGCTGCTGTTTTGGTTTTTCTGAACGCTTCCTGAATGTACAAGTGGCTCAAACTTGCTCATTTTGAGGCAGGAACCGGCGGACGTGCAACAACTTTAACCATGAGGTAAACACAAAACAAAACTTTCCATCCGGAGCTCCTTCACGGGACTCCACACTTGTAAACAATCGCTCCATTGAGCTTGCGCCGCTCGCACGGCTCTTGGTCACGCCCTGACTCGTCATTGCTACTCAGCCGACCAATCACAGAGCTTGCTCTATGAGTGGTTGCGAAGTGTAGTTACATTTTTTGAGAGGGCCATGGCGTAGAGCTATGCGTCAACGCATAGGCTGCACCATAGCATACGCGTGCGCTTGACGCAGAAGAATAAATCAGCCTTTAACTATATTCTAGTCAATGAAATAATCATTTTAATAAACAAAATACGTTCGTTCGTTGTGAGTGATTCGTGGTGAGTGATTCCCTTCTCTGCCAGAGACAGCTCTGTGGTTTTAAAACCATTTTCAAACTGTATCGTTTAGACCACAACCAATGTTGTGTAGTTTACTTGTGGATGTCTGTGGTAGCTTGGCACCAGTGCCGCGATGTCAACACACAGAATGTGTCGGCACAGTTCAGCACGGTTGTCGAACCATGCCAAGAATTCCGTGCCGAGAACCGTTTGTAATTGTGACGCGCCGTTCCAGGCTCTGTTGAGAAACAACCGTAACCGTTCCCAAGTGTTCTTAGAACAGCAGCTGTAGTGTATACTGCTTAATAATCAATTTAAATGATGGCATAAATAAATAAATAAAGCGGTATTCATTCCCGCCCTCTCATGGCAGGTACTCACAGCTGTACGGCTGCAGGCGCCACTGAAAGGAGACACTAGCAAGTTTAGGGATCAAGTGTTAAAATGGCTTGCCATAGTATGAGTTTGAGAATGAAAGAGAGAGAGAGCAGCTGTTCTCCCTCTGTGCCAGTGTACAGTCATACACACACACACACACACTCACTCACACACCCTTTCATTTGAAGATTTCCCTCCAGTTTCACACTGGAAAAGACTTCTGACAAAAGGGAGAGGAGAGTACCTACAATTATAATGAGCACCTCATTTATTCACACTTAAGTTGTTTCAGATGATTTTCTTTGGTTTCTTTTATTCGTTCATTCATTTTCTTTTTGGCTCAGTCCCTTTATTCATCAGGGGTCGCCACGGTGGAATGAACTGCCAACTATTCCAACATATGTTTTGCACACTCAAACACTAAAGCCAGTTTAGTTGATCAGTTCCCCTATAGCGCATGTGTTTGGACTGTGGGGGACACCGGAGCACCCGGAGGAAACCCACGCCAACACGGGGAGAACATGCAAACTCCACACAGAAACACCAACTGACCCAGCCGAGGCTCGAACCAGTGACCTTCTTGCTGTTAGGCCACAGTGCGACACCACTGAGTCACCATGACGCCAGTTTATTTGTTTTGCACACACACACACACACACTCTTGTGTTTAACTGAAAAAGAAGTGAAGTAAATGATATACTTGTAGTTGTTAACAGTTTAAAAATGCATACATTTAAGATTAATTAATTAAGATGTTATTAATCATTCTTTAACTTTAGATGAAGGTCTGCTGTAAATGTCCTGTGTTTGGTCACGGTGCACTGGTGATTTCTGATCATGTCGGGGGTTTTGGATACTCATTTCACACACACCACGAGACGCAGTTGACGCTTGCGGTGATGATGTCACTTCCTGATTTGCGTAAGTGTTATTCTGCAACACACACACACACACACAATAATATGCTCACTTTATTCTTAGAATCAAAATATCAGTGATGGAGCAAACTGAGAACATGAGCACAGATATACACTCAATATTCACACACACACACACACACACACACACAGACTAGATAAATGGGCTGCTTGTGGATTCCAATTACAGTGATGTGATGAAAATACACACATACAGACACACTACAAACACGCGCGCGCACACACAGACACACACACACACACACATTGCAAACACATGCACACAGACACACTACAAACACACACACATTAAAAACACATGCACGCACACACACACACACTTCAAACACATGCATACACACAAATTCACATGCATACACACTACAAACAAAAACACACACACACACACTCTACAAACACATGACACGCACACACTACAAACATACACATATGCAAATACACACTACAATTCCACATTCTGTCCATTGACAGACGACACACAACTGTGCACACATATACTACAAACACTTTACAAATAGATACACACACACACACACACACACACACTACAAACACATGACATGCACACAATGCAAACACAAAGAAACACACACACGGAAAATATGCCACACACACATACCACAGTGCCACATTCCATCCACAGACAGACAACACACAAATGCTCACACACACACACACTTCAAACACAAACAAATACTCACACATACACACTACAAACACACACACACACACACTGCAAACACAAAGAAACACACACCACAACTCCACATTCCATCCACAGACAGACAACACACAAATGCACACACATATATCCATATACACACACACACACTTTAAACACATGCATACATGCATAAACAAAAATACACATGTATACACACTGCAAACACAAACAAATACACACACATACACACTACAAACACAAATACACACACATACACACTACAAACAAATACACACACACACATACACACTACAAACACACACACAAACGCACTACAAACACTACACGCACACACTACGAACACACACACACACTACGAACACAAAGAAACACACACACACGCAAATACACACCTCAATTCCACATACTACATACACACTGCAAACACATGCGCACACACACACAAATACACACTACAAACACATGCACACACACACACCACAATGCCACATTCCACCCACAAGCAGACGACTCACAAACACACGCACATACACACTACAAACACATGACACACACACACAATACAGAAACGTACACATAGACACACACATGCAAAAACACCACACACACAAACACACACACCACAGTGCCACATTCCCCCCACAAGCAGACGACTCACAAACACACACACACACATATACAAACACACATGCACAAACACACACATATCCTCTCTGTCTCCTGTTGTCTTGGACTGTCGGGAATTGAAGTTGTGCTTCCTCCACCCACACACACACACACACACACACACACAGACTGAGGTCATGAGAAAGGCCAGGAAAAGACACACAGAATTCAAACTCATTTAAAATAATTATTAAATCAATCACTTGAGTGTGTGTGTGTGTGTGTGTGTGTGTGTGTGTGTGTGTGTGTGTGTGTGTGTGTGTGTGTCAGACCAGCAGAGTCTCGAGCATTTTCTCTTATCCTGATGAGTTTTAGAGTACATTATGACGTGAGTTTCTCCTTAAATCAAGTCAAACACTCCGCCAGTGGGGAATCTAACTCTTCTAGCTTCCCCTTTTGACGTGAGATTATTCTGATCACCTCATTGGCTGATTATTTTGCTTGTTTTAAGGAAAAACTCACTTCATTTTGACTCATTATTTCTGAAAACAACACACAATGTTTTCTGTGTGTAACCTTCTGGTCCTACACCACCCAACCCGCTCCAAGCTAGGATCGATCCGGCGCCCTTCCTCCACAGGTAGCAAAGAATTCTGGTCCAGATTTGGCATAGCAGGCATTTATCCGGCACTGATATACATGTAACCCCGCCATTCCTACCCCACCCAACCCGCTCCGATCTAGGATTGAACCGGCGACCTTCCGCATGGGAGTCAGTGGCTCTAACAAGGAGGCCAAAGACCATAACGTCTAGCGTCTGTCACTAGAGCACCTTTAGAGGTCAGAGGAGTGAGGTTTACCTCCACAGCACACACTAGCTGGCCTCTGCTACACTCACCCCCCTAAACCTCATTACCATCCGGGTCACGGCACCAACGAAACCCTGCCAGTCCTACACCACCCAGCCCGCTCCAAGCTGGGATCGAACCAGCGACCTTCCGCATGGGAGTCAGCTGCTCTCCCAAGGAGGTTAAAGACCATGACCTCTAGCGTCCGTCACTAGACCACCTTTAGAGGTCAGAGGATTGAGGTTTACCTGAACAGGACCTACTAGCTGGCCTCCATTACGTACAGCATGTGGGCCAAACATTGGCCTGGTTTGGCAGAGGTGGCCCCGTCTTTAAGGCGGCACACAATGCTTGGGCTAGATGCAAAATATAATATTTGGCTCAGATGTTAATATTTGATATGTGGGCCATGTAAGTTTGGCCTCTCTTGACCCACATTTAAAATACATTTTTATTTAAAATAAAATAAAAAATTCAACCAATCAAGTCGCTTCGAGAAAAAGTACGCCCATAGCACACCTAAAGGAAAATGCTTCATAGGTTTATCAAATTCATTGCAGTTGTGACACACCAACATATCTGGCCCAGTTCAGGCTCAGTTGACTTGGCCCAGATTTGGTCCATGTTTGGTCCTTGTCTGGAAGTCAGGCTTGGTCCAGTCATGTACTGGAATTCACTGCAGCATGCGGGCCAAGCAAAAGCTGATTGTGTGGGCCAGAGCTGGGCCAGAGATACTTCGCTATGTGGGCAGTGGGAGTCTGTTGCTTTACCAAGGAGACTATCGCCCCATTCACATGGAGCATCAGTGTCAACGCTTCCCATTCACTTTGAATGGATGACGTCAGGCATTGCCAAACTGCATTGTGGATCTGTCGGCGCCGCTTCAGTGGTGTTGCTCGCTGCAGAAGTTGGGACTTGCTGAACTTTTCATGTGCCGATGGAAGCTTCAGCCAATCAGATCGCTGGATGCAAATACACCAGCTTAGACAGGGGCCTTTAGCTGACTAATTTCATTGGCTGACGCTGCTTCAGACACGCCTTCAGTCGAGCGTTGACCCGTGTGAATGGGGGGTAAAGAGCATGGCCTCTAGCATCTGTCGCTAGAGCACCTTTAGAGGTCAGAGGAGTGAGGTTTACCTGCACAGCCTTCACCAGCTCTGCTGCACGTGTCTAGAAAATGCTTCTTGATTTAAAAGTTTTCAGATTTGTGGACTAGAAACAAGACAGAAACTGAACAGCCTTATTTGCAGTGTATGAATCTCTGTTTAATGTTAAGCAGCATTACATTGACAGACTTGTTTGTTCACAGCTCTTTCATTTGTGAGAGTGTTTTAAATGTGAAAGATGAAACCTGTGAGCTGAAGGTCTGATGCTTCCTTTTGGAGGTTGAGAAGAGGAAACAGGTCTCATGATGTCATTCACAGCCGACTCCACACATCAGCATTCAGTTCAACTATCAATACCATGCATCATTGTTATGATCTGATGAGTTCAGCTGCTGGAACTTTAATCCACGGGTTAAAAGGGCTTTGGTTTTGGACAAAGTGCTTGAAAATTAGCATAATAGTTTATCTGACTGGATAATAGTTAACTATTTAAATCAACTTATTTGTTTTTGTATGAAGAGCAAACTGGCGTTGTGGTGGTACAGTGGGTAGCACTGTGGCTTCACAGTAAGAAGGTCACTGGTTTGAGTCCCGGCTGGGTCAGTTGGTGTTTCTGTGTGGAGTTTGCTTGAACTAAATTGGCCATAGTGTATGAGTGTGTGTGTGTGTGAATGAGAGTGTATGGGTGTTTTCCAGTGATGGATTGCAGCTGGAAGGGCACCGCTGCGTAAAACATATAGTGGTTAAATTAGCGGTTCATTCCACTGTGGCGACCCCACAAAAAAGTGCAAAAAAGTAAAAAAACATGCTAATCTATATTAGCAACTCCCTAGCAACCATTCAGAACACCCTAGAAACTACCTAGCAATTGCTTAGCAACTACTAAGGACACCTTAGCAACTTCCTATAATACTTATCAAATGCCTAGCAGTGCCTCATCAGCCTCATCACTTTAGCAATCACCTAGCAACCACTCATAACACCCTATCAACCAATCACCTAGCAACACTTTAGCGATCGCCTAGCAACCACTCAGAACACCCTATCAACCAATCACCTAGCAACACTTTAGCAATCGCCTAGCAACCACTTATAACACCCTATCAACCAATCACCTAGCAACACTTTAGCGATCGCCTAGCAACCACTCAGAACACCCTATCAACCAATCACCTAGCAACACTTTAGCAATCGCCTAGCAACCACTTATAACACCCTATCAACCAATCACCTAGCAACACTTTAGAGATCACCTAGCAACCACTCAGAACACCCTTTTAACCAACCACCTAGCAACACTTTAGCAATCGCCTAGCAACCACTCAGAACACCATATCAACCAACTACCTAGCAACACTTTAGCAATCGCCTAGCAACCACTCAGAACACCATATCAACCAACTACCTAGCAACACTTTAGAGATCACCTAGCAACCACTCAGAACACCCTTTTAACCAACCACCTAGCAACACTTTAGCAATCGCCTAGCAACCACTCAGAACACCATATCAACCAACCACCTAGCAACACTTTAGCAATCGCCTAGCAACCACTTATAACACTCTATCAACCAATCACCTAGCAACACCTTAGAGATCACCTAGCAACCACTCAGAACACCCTTTTAATCAACCACCTAGCAACACTTTAGCAATCGCCTAGCAACCACTTAGAACACCCTATCAACCAATCACCTAGCAACACTTTAGCGATCGCCTAGCAACCACTCAGAACACCCTATCAATCAACCACCTAGCAACACTTTAGCAATCGCCTAGCAACCAATTATAAAACCCTATCAACCAATCACCTAGCAACACTTTAGAGATCACCTAGCAACCACTCAGAACACTCTTTTAACCAACCACCTAGCAACACTTTAGCAATCGCCTAGCAACCACTCAGAACACCCTATCAACTAAAAAATAAAACCTGAGATTTGCTGCGTTATTGTATGAAATCTGTGTGTGTTTCGCTTTTGCTTTTCCCTCATGTCTGTGTGCTATATCAGCTGTCATAAGTTGATGATGAACACACACACGCACACACACACACACAACCCCGTAATAGCGTATGATCTGTGGTGTGTTTTCTCCACAGGTTTCTCTGAAAGCCGCCGCTGCGGTTTAGTGTGTTTGAGCAACTTTACACTTCTGCTTCTGTCTGTTCCTGCTGCTTAGTGTGTGTGTGTGTGTGTGTGTGTGTGTGTGTGTGTGTGTGTAAGTGTATGTGTGTGTGTGTTTTAGGAAAGCAGTAACCATGGAAACACACTGGCTGATCATGTGACTCGAGGTGAGAATCAATCAGCCAAAATGTTACAGACAGAATCAGCCAATCAGAAGCCAAGCTGATGTTTCCTCATGAATATTCTTCATGTATTGTGCTCAACAGTGTGTATAGAAGCACACGCGTGTCATTACAGCGGCTCTCAGACGCGTCACTCAGAGTTGAAGGTGTTGTTGAGTGTGTGAGCATCAGTTATTCAGTCTCGCCGCTCTTCTGATTAGGAAGCGCTCCCATTGGTCACTCACTTCCTGTTTGAGGCTGTGAAAGAATGCATGTGGCAGATCTACTTCCTCTCAGGCGCCAATGTGAGCACACTCACACACACACACACACACACACGTCTATACATTAGTAATATCTCTCATTCACACAAACACGTCAAAACACTCATACTCTCACACACACAAATGCACGTGTGTGTGTGTGTGTGTGTGTGAGTGAGAGAGAGAGAGACTTTAAGTGTATAGACGTTTGAGTGTAATGTTATGTGTGTGCATGTGCATATGAGTGTATGGACGTGTGTGTGTCTGTGTGAGTGTGTTTATGTGTGTGTTAGATATACTAGGAGTTAATAGACGTGTGTGTGTGTGTGTGTGTTTATGTCTGTGAGTGTCTGGGTTTGTGTGTGTTTATGTGTGAGTATGAGTGTATAGATGTGTGTGTGTGTATGAGGGTTGTTTAGATGTGTGTTAGTGTTTACCTGTATTTATATGTGAATATCAGTGTATAGATAGATGTTTGTGTGTGTGTGTTTGTGTAAGTATGAGTGTATAGACGTATACGAGTGTTTTTTAGACGTGTGTGTATTAATGTGTTTGCCTGTGTGAAAAAAAAATGTTAGTATCAGTGTATAGCTAGACCTGTGTGTGTGTGTGTGTTTATGTCTGTGTGTGTATTTATGTCTAAATGTGTTTGTGTAAACGTGTGTGTGTGTGTGTGTGTGTGTGTGTTTATGTCTGTGTGTGTATTTATGTCTAAATGTGTTTGTGTAAACGTGTGTGTGTGTGTGTGTGTGTGTGTGCATGCATCTGATTCTGCGTCTGTAAGAATGAGTGTATTAATGTGTGTGTGTGTGTGTGTGTGTGTGTGCATGCATCTGATTCTGCGTCTGTGTTTGTGTGTACTTGTGTGTGAGTATGAGTGTATAGATTATAGATGGATGTGTGTGTATGGTTGTGTTTGTGTGTACTTATTTGTGAGTATGAGTGTATAGATGAATGTGTGTTTGTGTTAGTGTATTTGTGTGTATTTATGTGCAAGTATGAGTGTATAAATGTGTGTGTGTTTGTGTTTATGTGTACTTGTGTGCGAGTATGAGTGTATAGATGGATGTGTGTGTGTTAGTGTGTATTTATCTGCGAGTATGAGTGTATAGATGAATGTTTATGTGTGTGTGTGTGTGTGTACTGTATGTTTCCTTCTATAGAAAACTTAATAGTAAAACTGAACATAATAAAATAAATCTTTAATGATTTGTAGGGTGTTTTGTTTATATTTGGGGCTCATCTGCATATATATAATCAACATTAGTAATCTGCAGTAGATGTGGTCTTCATAATGATTGTCAAGGCGTCGTGTCACATGATGTGTTCAGATTATCTCCATCAGCTGCTGACAGATCACACTGGCGGCTCTTCTGCTGATCTCTGCATTTATCTGTTTACTCAACACCAGCACAATATTGAAGGCCTTGCATTGATTATAGCTGTTTTTTCCTTTCTCTAACACACACACACACACACACATGTACTCTGTTAAACTGCTGGAAGGAAGCATCTGCGTGTCTCAGATCTCTCTAAGAGAAACTGAGGATTTATTCTGTCTGAAGCGTTTCGTTTTTATGTGCCAATGCTTTTAGGAGTGTAAATATTTACTGTAGGAGTCGGTTTAGAAACTGTGATTCTGCTCACACACACACACACACACACACATTTTATACTTTTATTTGGATTGAAAGTACAAGCAAGACAATAAGAATCCAAATATTTTGGGATATTTTTACTCACATTTTTTCTATACACACACAAGCAATACTTACACATCTATACACTCATACTCTCATACACACACAAACATTTTATGCTTTTATTTGGATCGAAAGGACAAGACAATAAGAATTCATTCATTCATTTTCTTCTCGGCTCAGTCCCTTTATTAACCTGGGGTTGCCACAGCGGAATGAACCACCAACTTATCCAGCATATGTTTTACACAGCTGATGCCTTTCCAGCTGCAACCCATCACTGGTAAAACACCCATACAAACTTATTCACACACACTCATACACTGCGGCCAATTTAGTTGATCAGTTCCCCTATAGCGCATGTGTTTGGACTGTGGGGGAAACCGGATCACCCGGAGGAGACCCACGCCAACACGGGGAGAACATGCAAACTCCACACAGAAATGCCAACTGTCCCAGCTGAGGTTTAAACCAGCGACCTTCTTGCTGTGAAGCGATTGTGCTACCCATTGTGCTGCCCCAAATTCCAAATACTTTATATATTTTTCTTCACATTTTATCTACACACACAAGTCTATATACACACACACACACACACACACACAGATCTTTACTTTCCCTTCACAATCTTCCAGAAAAGCTGATTTGACATCTGGACAGGAAGTGACCACATGCTAATTCCCTGACCCAGAGAAAAAAAAGTACTTCAGCTCAATCCTCACACATCAGTCAAAACATGAACACTTTAAATATCTAAAGTTCAGAAATCTCCAGCAGAGCAGATCTGCCGCTTCAGCTCGGTGTGTGTGTGTGTGTGTGTGTGTCTGTAATAACAGAACAAAACTGTAATATGTCGTCATCTAGTGGTCATACGATGAAACACACACATAACTCTTTTGACTTGTGTGCTTTTATACACATTTACTTTTCTTTTTACTACATAACCTGTGGTGTATTGCAGTATAAAACACTACTGTACAAAACTGCAGTATATGGTAAATTATATTACTATATTACTTTCATTCATTCATTTTTTTTAACACTTAGTCCCTTTATTAATCAGTGGTCGCCACAGTGGAATGAACCGCCAACTTATCCAGCATATGTTTTATGTTGTAAAATGTTTTGTATGTTTTCAACCCATCACTGGGAAACACCCATACACTCCCATTTGGACAATTTAGCCTACCCAATTCACCTGTACCACATGTCTTTGGACTTTTTGGAATGACAACAACAGATTAGTCACTAACTGTAGCTAGGTTACTATAGTATTTTATAGTATGTACTATAAATGCCATATAGATACAGTAGTGGCGACACAGGTAGTGCTGTCTCCTTACAGCAAGAAGGTCGCTGGTTCGAGCCTCAGCTGGGTCAGTTGGCGTGTCTGTGTGGAGTTTGCATGTTCTCCCCGTGTTGGCGTGGGTTTCCTACTGGTGCTCCGGTTTCCCACACAGCCGGGATAGGCTAAATTGTCCATAGTGTATGTGTGTGAATGAGTGTGTGTGGATGTTTTCCAGAAATGGGTTGTAGCTGGAAAGGCATCCGCTGTGTAAAACATGCTGGATTAATTGGCGGTTCATTCCGCTGTGGTGACCCCGGATTATTAAAGGGACTAAGCCGCAAAGAAATGAATGAATGAATACAGTAGTTTCTGAAAAATCCTTTTTGCACTGAATAATATGCATAGTAAAACCAGTCTGCAGACGTTTAAAAATATATAAAAGGCTATAAAGATATACCCTAGGCTGGTTGTCTGGTTTTAGCTGGTCGACCTGCTTGGTTTTGGAGGGGTTTCCAGCCATTTTCAACCTGGTCTTAGCTGGCTGGCAGATGACCAGCTAAAAGCTTGACCAGTTCAAAATAGCTCTCCAGCTTAAACCAAACTGGTCAAGCCTTGTAAAATGAAACATGACAATTAGTCTGTGGTTTTACATTAACATTATGATGATGGTTATGATGCTGATGCTATTATAACACACTACTGTAAATCTTTTGTAGTGAAAATGAATGAATGAACAACTCAATATGAGAAAACATCAAATCACCGTCTTTATTAAGGAATATGTTAAATTAACTTGTGTGCTAATTAAATAAACACACACGCTAACAACACCCTCATATATCACCGCTATCTACTGTACTAAACTGCATTTAGTTTGAATTCAACGTAACATTTTCAAACGGAATAAAAATAACGACATGAGGCGGGAAGAGAGTAACAGAAATTCAAAGTAACATTTTCAAACAGAATAGAAAATAACGGCCGCGGGAAGAAAGTAACAGATTTGTGGGAGTGCCCAAAACTAGCGTTTTCTGACCGTGTTACCTGATTGGCTCGCGTCATAGTGACGGTTGTATTTAGGGGCGGGTTCATCAAAGGAGCCTCGTTTTGATTGCATAATTTTAGAACACCCACAGACCCAAACACGCCCACTTTCTGTGCTCTGCAGAAGGAGATGTTATGAAGGCGCTGTTGGAGGAGGCGCTGTGTTGCTGTTCTTCTGTGGAGCTGGAAAACCACCGAGGAAATCAGGAAAGCGGAGCCCCTTGAGCACACTGCGATCGCTTTATTAACATTGTGTGTTGGTGTGTGTGAGCTGTTTTGGAAAACCGTATCGTAATCGTGGTATTTCGTTGCTATTTGATAATATCATAGTAATTGTGTTTTGCTTTTGCTGCAGTTCGTTTCATCCGTCATTATGGTGTGTATAACATATCTACACAAATCAAGCTCAAGGCTGACTCACAACAACATACTATCCAAAACACTCTGTTTCAATTGTTTACAAATCCACAACACACATAGTATTCAATGTGTTTTACTATCCTAAAAAAACAGCCTATGCTTGGTGTAAAACCACATTGGTTTTAGGACATTTGGCCATTTCCAGCCTGGTCTTGGCTGGTCATCTCCCAGCCTGACCAGCTAAGACCAGGCTGGAAATGGTCGAAACCCCTCTAAAACCAGGCTGGTCGAGCAGCTTAGGCTGGTTTAAGCGTTTTCTTTTTAATGATGTGGTGTTTGTGTGCAGATGTTGAGCATGGAGGTGCAGGTGGACGTGAGCTGCTGTAAATCAGTAGGAACTGATCTGTCCATGCTGGATATTGAGGATTTCATCAGTCAAATCTGTCAGCTGAAGAAAGAGGTGGCGTCGCTGGAGGCCAAGCTGAGAGAAAGAGGAGAGAAACTCCAGCCAGAGGTTTGAGCAGATCTTCATGTCCTGAAGGTGGATTGATGAGCTCTCTGTCAGACGCAGCTGATGTTTCTTGTGTTTTTCAGCGTCAGGATTCGCTGTGCGGCGTCAGAGCTCAGAGATCCAGAGACACGCAGAACTCAGAGCTCAGCCTGACTTTACTCTGTTATACTGACGCTCAGGATCATCAGAGCTCTGAGCCAGACGCTGGAGAACAGCAGACCACACTGAAGATGTGCTCCACAGGAGAGGAGGAGGACTGCAGAACCATAATGCAGAGCACAGAAAACACCACAGAAGAAGACGATCAGAGCGAGCAGGAGGATGATGATGATGATGGAGTGCACCAGACGCCAATGATGTGTTATGATGAACTGGACCAATACCTTAACCTGATCCAGATCAAAGAAGAAAACTGTTCAGACGAAAAACCTGATGATGATGATGAAGATCATAACAAGGATGTGGATGATGATGATGAAGATGATGACTTTGTTCCTCCAGGTATGTCACACACAGGGCTGCATGATATTGGATAAATGTGATCTTATATATAGAGATATGAATACAGTTTCACCTGAAGAGCTCAGTTTAAAACAAATTCATTAAGTTAGATTAGTTATGATGCTTCTGTACAGGAGTGAATCATGCAATAGACTCAAATAATCAAAATAAAAGAGCCGATAAATACAACAGAGCTAAAATAAAAGTGAAATTTACACCACTTTAAGCTTTTTTGATGAGTCTAAACATATTCAGATACAGAAATTGAATAATTAAATTTATTCTACGATGCTGCTGAATGGTGGATTCTGATTGGCTGATGAATATCTTAAGATGTGTCGATATTTTAAAATAATTGCAAAGCTAAAGTTTTAATTGGAAAATAATGCACAGTATAAGTTTCATGTAGGGATTGTTTACAGTTTTAACCCAGAAGAGTGAGCAGTCTGTCAGATGAAGAAGAGCCGGAGTCAGAGATTCACATCAATAAATGAAGTTTACTGAAGATAGTTTGCAGATTCATGAGCAGAAGCCAACTTCAACACTCACTATCAGTTCCTAGGCCGCTCTGACTTACAGTACACCAATGCAGCAATTCTACTCTTTACACACGTCCAGAAAGGGTGGGATCCAGGTAAACAGTTCTTATTGGTTACAGCAAAAATAGACAATTCTGAATGTGTGTGTTGATGAAGGACTGCATCTAACTCCAGATATGGATGGCGGCATGGTTCTTGGGGGTCAGCCCGACCCTAAACTATTAAGAGCTGATCTCAGACCTGTAAAAAGCTTAAACATAGCCGCAAGAGATAATCTGTTGTGGAAACTCAAGGTTGTTTCTTGTACGTTCATCTGTCTTATCAAACTGGTTTAATCAACATTCGGCTACAATATCCTCACGACACACAAAGTCTATCTAGCAGAAAAAGGAATCACTTTAAAAAGAATTAACAATAAAAACCACTAAATTACTGTAGACAATATCATGACAAATAGAAACAGGTGTTTCCCTGCTCCTCAGCATCAGTAATCTAGCTCAAAAGAGGGAGAGAGGGAGGTCTTCATGACCTATGACTAGGCCCACAAGGAATCTGCGTACACAGAATTCCGCAGATTTTTAGCCCATCATTAATTCTGTTTATTCACTTGAGTAAGTGTGTGTAAATCTACATTTATTCAGTTTTTTTTTTGTTTGTTAATTTCAGTAATATTATTGACTAATGTAAAAATGTTCATCTGATTTATGTACAATGCAGTGTACAGTCATATTTTCTGTCTTTTAGTAGAGATATTATATTAGAGACTTGCTTTGTTAACCAAATAAAGTGAATCTAATTGGATTTGCATTTTAAATATTATATTAAAGTTTAAAAGATATTATTTTTAATTTCACATATTAGGGTTTTAGTTATGATACTCCCAAAACAAAACAAAAATCCGCAGACTTTTGCCAAAATTCTCTGCAGAAATAGCCAAAAACTTCCGCAGATTCCGTCTGCCTTTACCTATAACCTGGTTTGTGTGTCTCCTGGAAACAAAGTTAAAATGGACAGACAAAAAGAGGAGCAGTGGCACTGAACATTTACATAAAGCAGTGTGTTAACTTATTCATTAGTTAAAATCAATTAAAAGTTAAATACTCATTCAAATAATTATATTTAATAATTATAATGAGGAACATGATGATGAGAAAAGGATCATTGTTGATCCATGCTGAGACTTATTGGAAGGTATAAATCCAAATCCATCATTCATAATCAGAATAATTGTCTACTGTATGTTGAATTATTGAAAAATAATGCACATTATAAGTGGAATAATTGACTCTGGTTTGCTGAAATATAACAAGTATAAGGTGCATAAGTGGAAGAATTGACTAGTCTATTGAAAGAGTAGGAAGTAATGCAGAGTATAAGTCATATAAGTGGAGTAATTGACTCTGGTCTGTTATATTATTAGAAATTAATGCACATTGTAAGCAGTATAAGTGGAATAATTGACTGGTTTGTTGAATAATTTTAAAAGTAATGCACAGTATAAGTTGCGCAAGCTGAATAAATGACTTCGGTCTGTGGAATTTTTAGAAAATAATGCACAGTGTGAGTAGCGCAAGCAGAACATTTGATTCCAGTCCATTAAAATATCAGTTATAAAGTGCATTATTCTCTAATAATTTAACATATACATCTCTCTAATAATTTAACAGCCCCATGTCAATTATTCCTTACCTAAATCTCAAACTTCTGCAGTTTAATAACCACTGTAGAACATGTTAAAATGTCAGTCTTTACTGATTATTTGTTTACTGAAGTGACAGAAAAACACATTTTATCTCCATTTTAGGTTTTGCTGCTGATCCACAGTGTGATGGAGAAATGCCCTCTACATCTAAACAGCAGCCCACAGGGAAGAGTTCCTCTGGAAAAACTCAAAAGCCAAAGAATTATCACTGTGAGCAATGCGGGAAGAGTTTTAGATCACCGTCTAAACTGATGATCCACATTAGGGCGCACACTGGCGAGAGACCGTTCCAGTGCAACCAATGCGACAAGTGTTTCGGTACAAAGTATAATCTGTTGCGCCATGTGAAAAAACACACCGAGAAAACTGACGACGTAGAGAGACCGTATCAGTGCTCACACTGTGAGAAATGCTTTGTCGAATCATATCTCTGTAAAGCTCATGAGAAAACCCACACTGGAGCGAGGCCGTATCAGTGCTCGCACTGTCAGAAAAGTTTCTGTTCCAAGTCCAACTTGAAAAACCACGAGAGAATTCACACCGGAGAGAAACCGTATCAGTGTTCGCACTGTCAGAAAAGTTTCGGTACTACTTCAAACCTGAATCAACACGAGAAAATTCACACCGGAGAGAAACCGCATCAGTGTTCGCAGTGTACGAGAGGTTTCAGTACTAAGATGCAATTGAAAACCCACGAGAGAATCCACACCGGGGAGAAACCGTATCAGTGTTCACACTGTCAGAAAGGCTTCTTTACTTTGAATGCCTTGAAAGCCCATGAAGGTATTCACACTGGAGACAGTGTGTTTCAGTGTTCGTACTGTCCGAAAATTCTCTATAGTAAGTCTGTCTTGAAAGAACACGAGTGGATGCACACCGGAGAGCGGCCGTATCCATGTTCGCACTGCAACAAGCGCTTCCGAAGTAAATCACACCGGAGAACCCACGAGAGAATTCACACCGGAGAGAAACCGTACTTGTGTCCCGACTGCGGCAAGAGCTTCATGAGAAGCCTATCTTTCAGAATTCACCTGCGGGGCCACACAGGGGAAAAACCGTACACATGCTCGCACTGTGACCAGTGTTTCACACGACCAGACACTCTTCGCAATCATGAGCGAATTCACACAGGGGAAAAACCGTACCACTGCTCCGTCTGCAGCGAGAGATTCAGTTTCCCATGGCTTTTGAATACACACAAGAAGAAACACGCCGTCTCAGAATCCTAGTTTAATTTTGTAATTACGTTAATAGTGTGTATATAAAAACACCAAGCTGCATGAGTCTCATTTAATACTTAAAAATAAAAGCTAAAACAAGAATGTCTGTACAGCTTTAATTACTGGTTAGACATGTATTCAGCTTTTGTGATTGCTGTAAATTCACTGTAATGTTCAGATCGGTGTGTGTCTTTTGAGTAAGACGTCATATTTAAAACTCTTCATATTTTAAAGGACACTCTTCCCCCTTCTGTAAATAAACTCGCATATTTAATATCATTTGACGTTATCCGGCTAATTATGGCTAAAATAAATACTAAAAGAACTGAAAATGCTTGGTGCCCTTTTAAACAGTTGATGGATGAAGTATAGATGTATAGGCTAATGTATCACCACTTACTGCAATTAAAAGTCATGGAAATAAACTTGAATAGTAGGATGGATTCACTGTAAAATACTTCATTTTAAGTGTTTTACGTTAGCTCCGTGCTGGACCGGTGTTCTTGATCTGTGCTACCTCCTCAGAATGGAGAGGGCTCTGGATGCAGACCTGGTGCAGTGCAATCTGAGCTGCATCCAATGCTTTTTAATGCGCTCACCTAACCCCACCCCTCACAGTGATGTCACTCACTCCATTGAGTGCATTGTGTCTGACATTGCATCGCTGAGGGATGCAGTGTCAGCTTGCATCATAAAGGCTGCATCCATATTGTCAGAATGTGTTACTGGTAGCTTAATGTCATGTTTCATCTACCAAAACAGGGTTAGCACATCTTGTTAGCTTCAAATGTCTTTCAGAACGAACTACCACATTAAATAAGGATGTAAAAACAGGGGTAGCGCATATTGTCAGCTTCAGATATCTATCGAAGTTAACTACTACTCTTGATCAATGTAGAATCATTTTAATTTTATTTTATTAGTTTTATATTTAATTTATTTATTAGAGTGGTAGCTCATTCTGATTGACATTTGAAGCTAACAAAATGCGCTATCACTGTTTTTACATCCTTATTTAACGTAGTAGTTCATTCTGATAGACATTTGAAGCTGACAAGATTAAATAAAAGGACTGAGCCGTAAAGCAGTGGTGTCCAAACTCGGTCCGTAAGGGCCGGTGTCCTGCAAAGTTTAGCTCCAACTTGCTTCAACACACCTCCTTGGAAGTTTTTAGTAAAGAAACTGGTTTTAGTGGGGTTTTGGCCATTTCCAGGCTGGTTTCCAGTCTGATCTTAGCTGGCCAGGCTGGGAGATGACCAGCAAAAACCAGTTTGAGCAGCATAACCAGCTGGGAGCCCAGCCAAAGCCAGCTATATCCGGTTTAAAGCAGGCTGGTCAAGTTGGTTTTAGCTGGTCGCTTTCCAGCCTGATTTTTCAGCAGGTTCAGCTTTTAAAAGGTGGAACAAAACAGCATTTCTGAAATGTAATCAAGTTAGTAGTTTATTGGATCTGAGAGAAGAACCACACCCCTAAAAAAGCTTTTGTGGAGTGAGCCGAGCGCGTCGCTCGTGCGTCAGGAGGCGCTGTTGTGACGCTTTCCAGTCCAGCGCGAAAACCACAGAAGAAAAGCAGACGGTGAGTGTTGCTAAGAGAAGTTATTAATCTGATTTATCTGTTCATGTACTTGTTGTTTTTCTGCCTCCAGTGTTTAAATGTGCTCAGATGAAGCGTTCGCTCTTGTGTGTTTAAGCAGTAGCCGTGTTTTAGCCATGGTATATGATCCAGACAGCTAACGTGCATCTGGAACATGTCGGCCCACAACATCTCTGCTTTTACGGCATATTCATTCATTTTCCTTCGGCTTAGTCACTGTATTAATTACGGATAGTCACAGCAGAATGAACCGCCAACTTGTCCAGGATATGTTTTACACAGCGGATGGATGCCCTTCCAGCTAATGGGAAACACCCATACACTACGGCCAATCTAGTCAAGCAATTCTCCTATAGCTATATCGTAAACTTGCAATTACATGGTTCTGTGCGTTTTAAATTTAGATTTTAAGATATTGAGCTTTAAAGGTTTTGCATTCCATAGAGCAGACAGTATGTGTGTAACATTTCTCTTTCATACATCAACATAATAGACACCCTAAATATACTCTACATCAAAATTATCGTACATTTGCAAGTTGGAGTGAATAAACCAGGGTAAATGCAGAGAGAAGCTTCTGATTCTGAAGTCATTTTATACTCGTTATATCTGGCGGATCATTAATTGAAGCATTATTTTTAAAGAAATACAATCAATATATATATATATATATATATATATATATATATATATATATATATATATATATATATATATATGGGCAATTCCATGCAAATGTCAACCTTGCCATAAAAAATAATTTAGTTTTCTCCAAAATGGAGAAACCGTTTCTACATTTTTTTGTGTTAGCAAGTTTTTACAGTACTTTAAAAATACTCGTAAATGTATCTGTCAGTATTTCAAACTATTATAGTTAATTTGCCAAAATCACACAAGTGGCAATTTCACAGCTGTCACATCCATAACGGAAATGTGTCACATCCATAACGACACTTTTTCTTCATAAATGCAAAAATGTCAAATAAAATAAAATCAATCATTTTAATTCTATAGTGAGCCGACTCATACCTGTTTGATGTGCATTGTGTCATTTGAGTTGTGCAGTTTAACTGTCAGAATTTCTAAATAATCTGTTGTCGACTGTAAATTCGCAAATAACTTTTTTTGTCACATCCATAACGCATGTTTATTTTCCTAATTTAAAATATAAAACATGTTTACATATTGATATTTTTCTGCTCCCAGAACTCTGTGGTGAGCTGTTTTGGAAAATATAAACAGAAGTTTGGATATAATGTCAACATATACTTTCTGTGTGAAATTATGTTTTGAGTTTTTACTGCAAATGTCACATCCATAACGCTGGAATCGCTCATATATATATGTAATTTGGGGCTGATGCTTGAGAAAGTTAAATGTTTGCTTTCTATAACATTTATTTCATGTTTTAGGGTGAATATTGTTTCTTGTTTGAATTAACCAGACTTGGCTGGGCTAAATATTTTGTCCAGTGCAGATGTTAATTTTATTAAATTAATATGCTAATATTTATTAAATGCATATGAATTATATTTATTGGATTATTTGCTCTATGAATTAAATATGTTTCCTTCAAGGCTTAATATCAAATTTAAAGACTTTAAAAGAAAGCAGACAATGAGCAAATGAGTTAAATAAACACTGAAAAATGTTTCACTGACTATATATACACAAATAAAAGTATTTCACATTTATTATATTACGTTTATATGAGAATAACTGTTTATTTTTCAGCAATGTAAAACACAACATTTCATCTCGATGTCAAAAAATGCTTCTTACGAAATGCTTCTTTTGTTTTTCTAGCAAAAAAAAAAGCATCATATTTATCTTTTCAGTTTCAGGTTTCTTCTCAAATTTTGTGTGGTGCATGATCCTCCCAGGGCTTAGTGGCCACATACGTGGACAGCACATTTGAGCTCTTAAGTGGCTGTTTAAAATACTTTAAATGCTTTATATTTTGTTACAGACATACAGTCTCATCCTACAACTGTTTTGCAGCACATGAAATGTCCCAAACACTATTTTTAACTGTCCAAAATGGGGGGGGTCAAAGCAAGTTAAAGAAAAATCTATGTTATACATGCATTAAAACATTCAGGAAAAAGTGTTTATGTAAATTGAATGAGTTTTACTGTTTGTGTGCAGATGTTGAGCATGGAGGTGCAGGTGGACGTGAGCTGCTGTAAATCAGTAGGAACTGATCTGTCCATGCTGGATATTGAGGATTTCATCAGTCAAATCTGTCAGCTGAAGAAAGAGGTGGCGTCGCTGGAGGCCAAGCTGAGAGAAAGAGGAGAGAAACTCCAGCCAGAGGTTTGAGCAGATCTTCATGTCCTGAAGGTGGATTGATGAGCTCTCTGTCAGACGCAGCTGATGTTTCTTGTGTTTTTCAGCGTCAGGATTCGCTGTGCGGCGTCAGAGCTCAGAGATCCAGAGACACGCAGAACTCAGAGCTCAGCCTGACTTTACTCTGTTATACTGACGCTCAGGATCATCAGAGCTCTGAGCCAGACGCTGGAGAACAGCAGACCACACTGAAGATGTGCTCCGTCAGACTGGAGGACTGCAGGAACCTGATCCAGAGCACAGAAAACACCACAGAAGAAGATCAGGAGGATGATGATGTTGGAGCACAGCAGATGCCGATGAAGATGTGTTCTGTTAAACTTGAGGACTGTGTTAACCTGATCCAGATCAAACAAGAAGAAAACACTGCAGAAGAAAAGCCTGATGATGATAACTGTGATGATGATGATGATGATGATGAAGATGACGACGACGACGATGATGACGATTGTAAGAAGGATGTGGATGATGATGACGATTATGATCCAGATGATGATGATGATGAAGACTTTGTTCCTCCAGGTATGTCACACACAGGGCTGCATGATATTGGATAAATGTGATCTTATATATAGAGATATGAATACAGTTTCACCTGAAGAGCTCAGTTTGGAAAGAATTCATTAAGTTACATTAGTTATGATGCTCCTGTACAGGAGTGAATCATGCAATAGAATCAAATAATCAAAATAAAAGAGCCGATAAATACAACAGAGCTAAAATAAAAGTGAAATTTACAGCACTTTAAGCTTTTCTAATGAGTCTAAACGTATTTAAATTCAGAAATTAAATAATCAAATTTATTCTACGATGCTGCTGAATGGTGGATTCTGATTGGCTGATGAATATCTTAAGATGTGTCGATATTTTAAAATAATTGCAAAGCTAAAGTTTTAATTGGAAAATAATGAACAGTATAAGTTTCATAATCAGAATAATTGACTCCTCTATGTTGAAATATTAGAAAATAGTGCACATTATAAGTGGAATAATTGACTCTGGTCTGTTTTATTGTTAGAAATTATCAGTGGTGGAAAGAGTACTGAAAAATCATACTCTAGTAAAAGTGGCATTACTTGCCCAAAAATGTACTGCAAATACAAAGTCTCTGTTGTAAATATTAATCAAGCTATGAGTAAAAGGTAGCCCTTTCAAAAGTAGAAGTAGCGAGTATAGTGGGTTAAGCTGTGAAAATTTGCATGTAATTTGTGGATGTGTGTGTAAACGTAACATTCTGTAGTGTATCTAGTTATTGCCCAGCAGGTCCACAACATCATAAGACATTAATATTAGGTTAGATTTACGTTGTTATGTCAAGTGACCAAAATTCATTGTCTAGCAATTGAAATATTTGAAAATAATGCACAGTATGAGTAGTATAATTAAAATATAATTTATATTATATTTAAAATATAATGTTATATTGTGCATTATTGTCTAATAATTCAAATCACAAACTTCTGCAGTTTAAAACCCTCAGTAGAACATGTTAAAGGACCATGAACCCCCCCGTTTCAGCAGGGTGTTTTCACACCTCTAATTTGGAAAAAGTCAGGAAAGTGGGTGTGTCTAGCTCAGTTTGGGAGGGAAAAGGGGAAGGGTTTGAATTGAAAATGGGAGTTGCCATTTGGGCACGCGCTGCTGACCGAGGAAAAACAAACACATACATGCGGGGGAGAAAGACAGTGTGTTTAATGACGGTGAAATGTTTGATACCGCACGTCGTACAAAAGAAAAAAGCCTCTGCATTTCTCTGTAACTCAGATGCACTCAGTAGGTCAGAAAGCCGTGTGTGTGTAGACAATCCTGTCACCAAATGCGGCGAAAATTCAACACAACGGTCGGCAAAAGTTTGCTTACAGTGTTCACGTGTTTACACACAGAGAGCAGCATTTACAGCGGATCTTTCAATATTGTAGTGATATTAACGTAAACTAAATAACTTAGAAATCATTTTGACTAAGGCCTGTCTTTAAACACTGGAAGAGTACTGCTGAATAGGGATGGCTGACGTGAAACTGACATTTCGACACAGTTTTGAGATCCCGAAGCGCAAGTGATTCGAAACACTGCACCGAAGCATGATCCGAAACACCCAAGTCACGTGACTAAAGTGGTTCAAAGCATCGATCAGTTAAGAAGCGCTTCGAGACCTGGCAAATCTACATTTTACTGCTGGAGTCTGTTTCTGTCTCTTGTGGCCTAGTGGACTGTGCGTGTGCACGCTGTTACTATTCTTCCAATGTATTTTGGGTTCGAATCCCGACTTGTACAAATACTCCCAAATCATGGTTTTATGTATTTTAATCATGTTTCTGTTTAATGGTGTAGCCTAAATAGATTAAAGCTGTGGATACGCCATCAATATAGCATCATTTTTGTAACACTAAAACAATAATAAATATTTTTACAGTACTGATGGTTGGGTTTAGGGTTTGGGGAGACGTTAACGAAATACAACAAATGGGAAATTTATTGAAAAATATAAATAATTCTTGATACCTTCTGGCCACAACTACGTCTGATCTAGCAATAACCGTTTTAATACCAAAACAAGACATATTCATTAACAAAGTGTTTATTCGGATGTCAGACCAATGTTGAAACAAGAACAAAGCATTACCAACTGGTATAATGCATTTCAACATAGCCGTATCAGCCTGGATTCAAACCCACTATCCCCACATGAAAGTTAGAAACCTTATCTGCTCCACTAAATCTCTTGAATATATACTTCTACAAAGTGGGGTTTAATACCTCAATTTGCTAAAATGTTCTTGCTGAAGCTGTTTCAGTGCAATACATAAAAAGAGTGGGGTTTCGAAACGTTTTGAAGCTTCGACTCATTTGCTTCGATTGTTTCAGTGTTTCATGAAGCCTCGCTTTGCCCACCACTACTGCTGACCATACCAACTATAACTTTGCCATCTGAATGAACAAATAACGGACACTAATCACACACACTTACCAAATCTGTAGACAGGACAATCAGCACATACTGGAGCTGCATCTTTTTATAAAGGAGACGAGCAGCAAATCCGGATCTCACCATTGATGAGAAAAGCTCTCGAGTAAAAAATGTTTCAAACAAACGTATTTCTGCCGCGGGTCACGTCTACAGATCCACACGTGAGTCCAGCAGCGCTCTCATAGAGAGAAAATAAAACAAAACCTTCACATTATGAAAGCAACACTGGCGACCCGTATCTCCAAACAATTCTTATTCTTTTCCCACAACTTTTGGCAACACAACGCGTGTCGTCTCTCTGCCGTCTGAACACTGTTTCAGGTACAGTCTAAGAAAGCTATCATGCATACTAATTAAGTTGCAGCGCATTCATAATGGAGTGCGCTGATTGGTTTGAACCAAGCCATACTCATGAATCAATGCAACACACTCAGAGACGTAATACAGGACACCCAGGTACAGATATCCAGTCTACACGCTGGAATACATGCTAAGATCTCATGGCCATGACGCGCCTTAAAAAATTTGTTTCAAACCGGAAGTACAAATTTGCCCGAAATAACGCAAATACAACCAATTTTCACTTGTTAGTGAGATATACGTGTCCTAATAGTGTTTTTAGCAGTGTGGAACATATATACGACTGTCAACAGCTCAAAACACGTGCTCTGGTGATTCGTGAACCTTTAAAATGTCAGTCTGTACTGATTATTTGTTTACTGAAGTGACATAAAACACATTTTATCTCCATTTTAGGTTTTGCTGCTGATCCACATTGTGATGGAGAAATGCCCTCTACATCTAAACAGCAGCCCACAGGGAAGAGTTCCTCTGGAAAAACTCAAAAGCCAAAGAATTATCACTGTGAGCAATGCGGGAAGAGTTTTAGATCAACATTTTGTCTGACGATTCACATTAGGGCGCACACTGGCGAGAGACCGTTCCAGTGCAACCAGTGCGACAAGTGTTTCAGGTCAAAATATTATCTGTTGCGCCATATGGAAAAACACACCGACAAAACGGTCAACAAAGAGAGACGGTATCAGTGTTCACACTGTCAGAAAAGATTCTTTGAGTTGCATTCCTGTAAAACTCACGAGAGAACTCACACCGGAGAGAAACCGTATCAGTGTTCGCAATGTCAGAAAAGTTTCTGTGATAGGTCAAACTTGTATCAACACGAGAGAATTCACACCGGAGAGAAACCGTATCAGTGTTCACACTGTAACAAATGCTTCAGTACTAAGAACTCGTTGAAAACCCACAAGAGAATTCACACCGGAGAGAAACCGTATCAGTGTTCACACTGTAACAAATGTTTCGGTACTAAGATCTCTTTGAAAACCCACGAGATAATTCACACCGGAGAGAAACCGTATCAGTGTTCACACTGTAACAAATGTTTCGGTACTAAGAACTCTTTGAAAACCCACGAGATAATTCACACCGGAGAGAAACCGTATCAGTGTTCACACTGTAACAAATGTTTCGGTACTAAGAACTCTTTGAAAACCCACGAGAGAATTCACACCGGAGAGAAACCGTATCAGTGTTCACACTGTAACAAATGTTTCGGTACTAAGAACTCTTTGAAAACCCACGAGAGAATTCACACCGGAGTGTCAAATTCCGGATATCAGCGACAGGCACTTCAGTGTTCGTACTGTCCGAAACTTCTCTGCAATAAGAAAACCCTCAAAGAACATGAGATGTTGCACACCGGAGAGCGTCCGTATCAGTGCTCGCACTGCGACAAACGTTTCCGTAATACTTCACACCGGAATAGACACGAGATAGTTCACAGAGGAATAGTTCGCAGAGTAATAGTTCACAGCGGAGAGAAACCGTACTTGTGTCCTGACTGCGGCAAGACCTTCAGGACAAAATTTTATTTAGGAATTCATCAGAGATACCACACAGGGGAAAGACCGTATACATGTAATTATTGTGGGAAGGGTTTTGTTCAGTCGAGTGAAGTAAAACCTCACCAAAGAACTCATACAGGGGAAAGACCGTATAAATGCTCACACTGCGACAAGTGTTTCTCTCGACCAGAGGCTGTGCGGAATCATGAGCGACGTCACACAGGGGAAAAACCGTACCACTGCTCCCTCTGCAGCGAGAGATTCAGTTTTCGATGGCTTTTGAAGACCCACAAGAAGAAACACGCTGTCTTAAAATCCTTGTAGGTAAAATTTGTAAATACATTGATGTTGTGTTTATAAAAATACCAAATTACTTTGCTACATGGGTCTGTAATGTGAAATGTAACGAGTGAACTGTTATTTACTGTAATGTTCAGATAAGTGTGGGTTTTTGAATCAAAGACTTCATTAAGGATGGCTGGCACAAAACTGACGTTGACACAGTGCCGAGATCCCAAACTGCAGATGTGTCCAAACACTGCTGCGAAATGTTTCGAAACACCCAGGTCACCTGACTAAAGCGATTCAAAGGATCATCAACTGCACAAACATTCCCAGACCTGGTGATTCTGTTTGATTTGACCGGTTCGGAAGGAAAACCCCCATCTTCCGTAGTCTAATGCAGTGTTTCCCAATCCTGTTCCTGGAGGCACACCAACAGTAAAGGTTTTCAGCCTCGCCCCTTATCAAACACAACTGAATCAACTCACCAGAACATAAGAAGAGACTCCAAAACCTGAAGGTAATGGGGGTTGGGAAACGCTGGACTAGTGCAGTGGTTCCCAACCCTGTTCCTGGAGGCACACCAACAGTACATATTTTAGCCACTCCCCTAATCAAACATAACTGAATCCAACATAAGAAGTTAACGGGGGTTTGTGAAACGCTGGTCTAGTGCAGCATTTCCCAATCCTGTTCCTGGAGGCATACCAAAAGTCCATATTTTGGATGTTTTCCTTATCTGATCCATTACCTTCATGCTTTGGAGTCTCTTCTTGTGTTCTGATGAGTTGATTCAGGTGTGTTTGATTAGGGAGAGGTTGAAAATGTGTACTCTTGGTGTGCCTTTAGGAACAGGGTTAGGAAACACTGGTCTAAACAACATGGGTTATAATTCCTCAATTCACTGAACTATTTCTTTGTTGCCGTTGTTTAAGAGTGATACTAAAAATTACCAATAGATGTCACTATAGAGACTGGTTTCGAAACACTGAAGCCTCGACATATTGGTTTTGACTGGTTTTCACAAAGCCTCGCTCTAATTCATGATGTTTTATTGCTGGTCTTACTCCTTGTAAATAAACTGATGTTTTGGTCATCTTTTTGAAGTTGAGTGCTGTCGTGATCTTCACACATGTAACGGTCACATGTTTTATAACATTTGGTTTTATCCTGCTGATTATGGCTAAAACAAGTACTAAACGAACAGATAATGCTGGGTGCCCTTTTAATCAATTGATAGAAAAAGTAAAGGTGCAGGCTAAGGCAACAACATTGCACTTACTTAGACTCATTTACTGTCATAGAAATAAAGTTTAGAAGGATTCTCTGTAAAAAAAAAAAAAAAAACTTTCACATTAGTTAGCTCTGTGGCACGAGCTGGCCACCATCTTGGCAGTGACATCAAGACACATCTCGATTTAGTCTGGGTTGAATGTTCGATCTAAACTTTAGAATAAATAAATGAATACATTTTTTTATCTACTCCGAGTTTGCGGTTGACCCTTTTCACATTTGGGTGTTCCTCAGCAGAGGAAGTCATTATACTTAATAAACTTCATAGATATTTACATTAGATGTCACCTATGCTGTATGCCTATTGGATAGAATGTGGAAATAGAGACATTTTAGTACAGGGAAGCCCTCCTTTAAAATGAATGTGGGACAGGTGCAGTGGAGTACTAGCCATCCGGAGTCATAGGTGTTTATCTATATTCAAAAGTTTTCCCAGTGGTCAGTACGCAAATATCAAATTATGAAAATTATCATTTTTTAACACTTATCTACATTAATGTGATGTATTCATTTACAACGTTTGCTGATTTTATTCAACAAATGTAGCACTAGTCAAGTATTTAGTGCGTGTTGGTGCCTCCATTTGCCACATTAAGTGACTGTATTACCATCATTACTTGTTTAGCACAAAAGTTTGTGACATACAAAAACATAAAAAACTAAACCTTACCTGTGAAATGTTCTGCCGTTGTGCTTTGTTTTCTTTTTTCGTTTGCCCGTTACTACAACTGTACACAGCGCTAAAGTCCAGCATCTTCACATTGGCTTTGCGGTTGACTATAGTGCGGTTCAATGACATTTGTCCTGGGAGTACAAATGTGGCAATAAAATGCGAGACTGATAACGGCAGCCAGAAGAGAAATATCAAATTTACTGCCCTGCCTCCATTGACGCTGTATTACAAACACCTCACACAAGTGGGAATTAGTTTTTTGTAATTTGATGTTAATATGATATACATTAATACATACAGTGTTTATACTGTTAAAAAATTAAATATTAAAAACTTTAAGGTGTTTAAGATGCTGAAGACCGTTAAACGCGTCTTGTGAAAAGTGTCCGTTAAGATTCAAATGGTGCTTGGACGTTATTTTCATGTAGAAAGTAGTGGGGGAGGGGAGATCCTATCCAAGCACATCATTTCAGCCTCGTTCAAAGCACTACATCGTCAATGTCTAACATTCAGCACTTGAAAGATGGAACAAAACAACATTTTAGGAATGTACTCGATTTAAAAGCTTATTGAATTAGAGACAAGAACAACCCCCCCTAAAAATGCTGTATTTGTGAAGTGGAGTGAGCCGAGCGCGTCGCTCGTGCGTCAGGAGGCGCTGTTGTGACGCTTTCCAGTCCAGCGCGAAAACCACTGAAGAAAAGCAGACGGTGAGTGTTGCTGAGAGAAGTTATTAATCTGATTTATCTGTTCATGTGCTTGTTATTTTTCTGCCTCCAGTGTTTAAATGTGCTCAGATGAAGCGTTCGCTCTTTTGTGTTTAAGCAGTAGCCGTGTTTTAGCCATGGTGTGTGTAACTTCAGCAACACAGTAACTGACATTCCTCCTCAGGTATGTCACACAGGGAGGGCTGCATGATTATATTAGAGAAACGCGATGTTTTGTTTTTCTGTAAAATTATATATTGAGATATGAATACAGTTTCACTTGAAGAGCTCTGCTTGGAAAGAATCCATTCAGTTAGATTAAATATGATGCTCCTGTACAGGAGTGAATCATGCAGATAAATACAATAGAGCTAAAATAAAAGTGAAATTTACAGCACAGCATATTCAGATACAGAAATTGAATGAAATTGAAAACTACTCTTCATCTTAAATATAAAACAATAAAACTATTAAAATAAAATATAAAACAATACACTACAAAAATACAAATGGTGCCTTATATTTCATTGTGCCTAAATGCTTAAATATTTGTAACTTCAGGGTGTCCGCGGGGGCTTTAAAGTCTACTGAAATGTTGTGTTGTAGGTCTTTCATCTTTTTTTCATTCATTCATTTTCTTGTCGGCTTAGTCCCTTTATTTATCCGGGGTTGCCACAGTGGAATGAACCGCCAACTTATCAAGCAAGTTATTTTACGCAGCGGATGCCCTTCAAGCCGCAACCCATCTCTGGGAAACATCCACACACATTCAAACACACACACACTCATACACTACAGACAATTTAACCTACCCAATTCACCTGTACCATGTCTTTGGAGTATGGGGGAAACTGGAGCGTATGGAGGAAACCCACGCGAAGGCAGGGAGAACATGCAAACTCCACACAGAAACGGCAACTGAGCCGAGGTTCGAACCAGCGACCTTCTTGCTGTGAGGCAACAGCACTACCTACCGCGCCACTGTATAGCTACTCAATCTGGCCATCAACATCCATACAACCAACAACAACCCATCTCAATAAAGCTTTTGACTTTTTATTTAAAAATAGCATTTATTAACTTTCCTTACAGTAACATTTGCTTAAATGTTCTCCATTTATTCACTGCCGAGGACACTGACCTGACATAATTTTTTTATTATTATTAAATTATTATTGTAGACTAGAGTACGTGACAGATGTTTTGTTCTGTTCTTGATCAGGGTTTTAGGGTTTGTGAATGGATATGTTTGAATATTAATACAAAAAATATTAAAACAAAATTATTATTATTGTATTATTAAATTTATTAAATTTTATACTTTTTATTTTTGATGGGGCAAGTTAAAATCTTTTCGAACTGGGATATTTGAGAAAACAATTCCTTAGCATTTAACCCTGTATATGTCTATAATTTCATTCAGAGTTGTCCTAAAAAGGCCTTAAAATTATCAAATTTAACTTGGTGAAACCTGCAGAAACCCTGAACTTGTAACGCATTATCCAGACAGCAGACATACGTGTTCTTTTAAGTGTATACTAACAATTAATTTGCTGTTATTTCAGTATATAACACTTAATGATATGTCTGAATATGTTAACAATGACTGATAATTTCATATATGTATAATATCTGTATAATATTCCTTCTGTGTTGAATCATTACTGAAATTCAGTTTACATGCAATGATAAAGTAAATTATTTCTGAGTATTCTCCAAAATAAAATGTTATTTTCTTTAATAATGGATTAGTTCTGTGTAATTTTGTTATTGTTCAGTCAGTAATGAGTTCAGTTTGTGGTCCATGAAAGTGTATTTTGCTCATGTTAAAGTGTTTGTGTTCAGACTAGATAATGTATTAGGTGTAGTTCACCAAAAAAGAAAAAATCCTCACCATTTACTTACACTCAAGTGGTTTTAAAAACAAAATAAATATGAAATGCAATGAACACGTATGTTTTTAAAATGTTTGAGCATCTTGGCACTTTTTAAACAGATCAGAGAAAGTTTAAGTGTAAATCAGTGTTGAATCATGATGAATTCAGCTTGGAGATTCAAAACAGTTAAACAAATTAATAAGAGTTCAACATACTAAAAAAATCATGCTGTGTTTGAGTTATTAACAAATGTACAACACACATAATATTGAATGAGTTTTACTGTTTGTGTGCAGATGTTGAGCATGGAGGTGCAGGTGGACGTGAGCTGCTGTAAATCAGTAGGAACTGATCTGTCCATGCTGGATATTGAGGATTTCATCAGTCAAATCTGTCAGCTGAAGAAAGAGGTGGCGTCGCTGGAGGCCAAGCTGAGAGAAAGAGGAGAGAAACTCCAGCCAGAGGTTTGAGCAGATCTTCATGTCCTGAAGGTGGATTGATGAGCTCTCTGTCAGAGGCAGCTGATGTTTCTTGTGTTTTTCAGCGTCAGGATTCGCTGTGCGGCGTCAGAGCTCAGAGATCCAGAGACACGCAGAACTCAGAGCTCAGCCTGACTTTACTCTGTTATACTGACGCTCAGGATCATCAGAGCTCTGAGCCAGACGCTGGAGAACAGCAGACCACACTGAAGATGTGCTCCGTAGGAGAGGAGGACTGCAGAACCATGATCCAGAGCAAAGAAGAAGATCAGGAGGATGATGGTGATTATGATGAAGATAGAAAAGATGATGTTGGAGCACAGCAGATGCCAATAAAGATGTGTTCTGTTAAACTGGAGGACTGCGTTAACCTGATCCAGATCAAACAAGAAGAAAACACTGCAGAAGAAAAGCCAGAGGATGATAACTGTGGTGATGATAATGACAACGATGATGATGACAATTATGATCCAGGTGATGATGATGATGATGATGACTTTGTTCCTCCAGGTATGTCACACACAGGGCTGCATGATATTGGAGAAATGTGATCTTATATATAGAGATATGAATACAGTTTCACCTGAAGAGCTCAGTTTGGAAAGAATTCATTAAGTTACATTAGTTATGATGCTCCTGTAAAGGAGTGAATCATGCAATAGAATCAAATAATTAAAATAAAAGAGCTGATAAATACAACAGAGCTAAAATAAAAGTGAAATTTACAGCACTTTAAGCTTTTCTGATAAGTCTAAACGTATTCAGATACAGAAATCAAATAATAAAGTTTATTCTACGATGCTGCTAAATCGTTGATTCTGATTGGCTGATGAATATCTAAAGATGTGTCGATATTTTAAAATAATTGCAAAGCTAAAGTTTTAATTGGAAAATAATGAACAGTATGAGTTTCATAATCAGAATAATTGACTCCTCTATGTTGAATTATTAGAAAATAGTGCACATTATAAGTGGAATAATTGACTCTGGTCTGTTTTATTGTTAGAAATTATCAGTGGTGGAAAGAGTACTGAAAAATCATACTCTAGTAAAAGTGGCGTTACTTGCCCAAAAAAGTACTGCAAATACAAACCTGAACACTGTTTCAGGTACAGTCTAAGAAAGCTATCATGTATATTAATAAAGTTGCAGCGCATTCATAATGGAGCGCGCTGATTGGTTGGGAACCAAGCCATACTCATGAATCAATGCAACACACTCAGAGACGTAATACAGGACACCCAGGTACAGACGTGCAGTCTACACGCTGGCATACATGGTAAGATCTCATGGCCGTGACGCGGCTTCGAAAATTTGTTTCAAACCGGAAGTTCAAATTTGCTCGAAATAACGCAAAAACAACCAATTTTCACTTGTTAGTGAGATATATGTGTCCTAATAGTGTTTTTAGCAGTGTGGGACACATATACGACTGTCAACAGCTCAAAACACGTGCTCTGGTGATTCGTGACCCTTTAAAATGTCAGTCTTTACTGATTATTTGTTTACTGAAGTGACATAAAACACATTTTATCTCCATTTTAGGTTTTGCTGCTGATCCACATTGTGATGGAGAAATGCCCTCTACATCTAAACAGCAGCCCACAGGGAAGAGTTCCTCTGGAAAAACTCAAAAGCCAAAGAATTATCACTGTGAGCAATGCGGGAAGAGTTTTAGATCAACATTTCAACTGACGATTCACATCAGGGCGCACACTGGCGAGAGACCGTTCCAGTGCAACCAGTGCGACAAGTGTTTCAGGTCAAAATATTATCTGTTGCGCCATATGGAAAAACACACCGACGAAACGGTCAACAAAGAGAGACGGTATCAGTGTTCACACTGTCAGAAAAGATTCTTTGAGTTGCATTCCTGTAAAACTCACGAGAGAACTCACACCGGAGAGAAACCGTATCAGTGTTCGCAATGTCAGAAAAGTTTCTGTGATAGGTCAAACTTGTATCAACACGAGAGAATTCACACCGGAGAGAAACCGTATCAGTGTTCACACTGTAACAAATGCTTCGGTACTAAGAACTCGTTGAAAATCCATGAGAGAATTCACACCGGTGTGTCGAACTCCAAATATCAGCGACAGGCATTGCAGTGTTCACACTGTCCGAAAATTCTCTGTAATAAGAATACCCTAAAACAACACGAGTGGATGCACACCGGAGAGCTCCCTTATCAGTGCTCGCACTGTGACAAACGTTTCCGAAATAAGTCACACCGGAATAGACACGAGATAGTTCACAGCGGAGAGAAACCGTACTTGTGTCCTGACTGCGGCAAGAGCTTCAAGACAGAAATTTCTTTCACAATTCATCAGAGACACCACACAGGGGAAAGACCGTATACATGTAGTTATTGTGGGAAGGGTTTTGTTCAGTCGAGTGATGTAAAACTTCACCAAAGAACTCATACAGGGGAAAGACCGTATAAATGCTCACACTGCGACAAGTGTTTCTCTCGACCAGAGGCTGTGCGGAATCATGAGCGACGTCACACAGGGGAAAAACCGTACCACTGCTCCCTCTGCAGCGAGAGATTCAGTTTTCCATGGCTTTTGAAGACCCACAAGAAGAAACATGCTGTCTTAAAATCCTTGTAGGTAAAATTTGTAAATACATTGATGTTGTGTTTATAAAAATACCAACTTGCTTTGCTACATGGGTCTGTAATGTGAAATGTAACAAGTGAACTGTTATTTACTGTAATGTTCAGATCAGTGTGGGTTTTTGAATTAAAGACTTCATTAAGGATGGCTGGCACAAAACTGACGTTTCGACACAGTGCCGAGATCCCGAACCGCAGATGTGTCCAAACACTGCTCCGAAATGTTTCGAAACATCCAGGTCACCTGACTAAAGCGATTCAAAGGATCATCAACTGCACAAACATTCCCAGACCTGGTGATTCTATGTTTGATTGACCGGTTTGGAAGGAAAACCCCCATCTACCGTAGTCTAATGCAGTGTTTCCCAATCCTGTTCCTGGAGGCACACCAACAGTAAAGGTTTTCAGCCTCGCCCCTTATCAAACACAACTGAATCAACTCACCAGAACATAAGAAGAGACTCCAAAACCTGAAGTTATTGGGGGTTGGGAAACGCTGGACTAGAGCAACAAATCTATTATTCAACAAATCTAGCACTAGTCAAGTATTTAGCGCGTGTTGGTGCTTCCATTTGCCACATTAAGTGACTGTATTACCATCAATACTTGTTTAGCACAAAAGTTTGTGACATACCAAAACATAAAAAACTAAACCTTACCTGTGAAATGTTCTGCCGTTGTGCTTTTTCTTTTTTTCGTTTGCTCGTTACTACAACTGTACACCGCGCTAAAGTCCAGCATCTTTACATTGGCTTTGCGGTCGACTATAGTGCGGTTCAATGACATTTGTCCTGGGAGTACAAATGTGGCAATAAAATGCGAGACTGATAACGGCAGCCAGAAGAGAAATATCAAATTTACTGTCCTGCCCCCATAGACGCTGTATTACAAACACCTCACACAAGTGGGAATTAGTTTTTTGTAATTTGATGTAAATATGATATACATTAATACATACAGTGTTTATACTGTTAAAAAACTAAATATTAAAAACTTTAAGGTGTTTAAGATGCTGAAGACCGTTAAACGCGTCTTGTGAAAAGTGTCCGTTAAGATTCAAATGGTGCTTGGACGTTATTTTCATGTAGAAAGTAGTGGGGGAGGGGAGATCCTATCCAAGCACATCATTTAAGCCTCGTTCAAAGCACTACGTCGTCAATGTCTAACATTCAGCACTTGAAAGATGGAGCAAAACAACATTTTAGGAATGTAATCGATTCAAAAGTTTATTGAAATAGAGACAAGAACAACCCCCCATAAAAATGCTGTGAAGTGAAGTGAGCCGAGCGCGACGCTCGTGCGTCAGGAGGCGCTGTTGTGACGCTTTCCAGTCCAGCGCGAAAACCACTGAAGAAAAGCAGACGGTGAGTGTTGCTGAGAGAAGTTATTAATCTGATTTATCTGTTCATGTGCTTGTTATTTTTCTGCCTCCAGTGTTTAAATGTGCTCAGATGAAGCGTTCGCTCTTGTGTGTTTAAGCAGTAGCCGTGTTTTAGCCATGGTGTGTGTAACTTTAGCACAGTAACTGACATTCCTCCTCAGGTATGTCACACAGGGAGGGCTGCATGATTATATTAGAGAAACGCGATGTTTTGTTTTTCTGTGATATTATATATTGAGATATGAATACAGTTTCACTGGAGGAGCTCTGCTTGGAAAGAATCCATTAAATTAGATTAATTCTGATGCTCCTGTACAGGAGTGAATCATGCAATAGAACAAAATAATCAAAATAAAAAAGCAGATAAATATAATAGAGCTCAAATAAAATTGAAATTTACAGCACTTTAAGCTTTTCTGGTGAGTATAAGCATATTCAGATACAGAAATTGAATAATAAAATAATAAATACTATTTATCCCAAATATAAAACAATAAAACTTTATTAAAATAAAATGTAAAACAATAGACTTTATTAAAAAACAAATGGTGCCTTTTATTTTATTGTGCCTAAATGCTTAAATATTTGTAACTTCAGGGTATCCGCGGGAGCTTTAAAAAGTCTTAAGTCTACTGAAATGTTGTGTTGTAGGTCTTCAATCTTTTTTTAAACAGGTCTTAATTTTCCTTTGTTCATGTATAGCTACTCAATCTGGCCATCAACATCCATACAACCAACAACAATCCATTTCAATAAAGCTTTTGACTTTTTATTTAAAAATAGCCTTTATTTACTTTCCTTACAGTAACATTTGCTTAAATGTTCTCCATTTATTCACTGCCGAGGACACTGACCTGACTTAATTTCTTTTTATTATTAAATTGTTATTGTTTTAGACTACAGTAATTGACAGCTGATTTGTTCTGTTCTTGATCAGGGTTTTAGGGTTTGTGAATGGATTTGTTTGAAAATTAATAAAAAAAAAATATTCAAACAAAATTATTATTTTTGTATTATTAAATGTATTCAATTTTATACTTTTTTTTGATGGGGCAAGTTAAAATCTTTTCTAACTGGGATATTCGATAAACAATTCTTTAGCATTTAGCCCTGTATATGTCTATAATTTCATTCATAATTGTCTTAAAAAGGCCTTAAAATTCTCAAATTTAACTTGGTGAAACCTGCAGAAACCCTGTACTTGTAACACATTATCCAGACAGCAGACATACGTGTGCTTTAAGTGTATACTAACAATAAGTTTTCAGTTATTTTAGTATATAACACTTATTGATATATCTAAACGATGACCGTGATCATTTCATATTTTATAATATCTGTATATTATTCCTTCTGTGTTGAATCATTACTGAAATTCAGTTTACACACATTTATAAAGTAAATTATTTTTGAGTAATTTCCTAAATAAAATGTTATTTTCTTCAATAATGCATTAGTTCTGTGTAATTTTGTTAATGTTCAGTATATAATGAGTTAAGTTTGTGGTCCATAAAAGTGTATTTTGCTCATGTTAAAGTGTTTGTGTTCAGACTAGATAATGTATTAGGTGTAGTTCACCAAAAAATTACAATTCCTCACCATTTACTTACACTTGTGGTTTTAAAAACAAAATAATTAAATATGTAATGCATTGAACACATATTTTAAAATGTTTAGGAATCTTGGCATTTTTTGAACAGATCAGAGAAATTTTAAGTGTAAATCAGTGTTCAGTCATGACAACAAGAGTTCAACATACTAACAAAGTCATGCTGTGTTTGAGTTATTTACAAATGTGCAACACACATAATATTGAATGTGTTTTACTGTTTGTGTGCAGATGTTGAGCATGGAGGTGCAGGTGGACGTGAGCTGCTGTAAATCAGTAGGAACTGATCTGTCCATGCTGGATATTGAGGATTTCATCCGTCAAATCTGTCAGCTGAAGAAAGAGGTGGCGTCGCTGGAGGCCAAGCTGAGAGAAAGAGGAGAGAAACTCCAGCCAGAGGTTTGAGCAGATCTTCATGTCCTGAAGGTGGATTGATGAGCTCTCTGTCAGACGCAGCTGATGTTTCTTGTGTTTTTCAGCGTCAGGATTCGCTGTGCGGCGTCAGAGCTCAGAGATCCAGAGACACGCAGAACTCAGAGCTCAGCCTGACTTTACTCTGTTATACTGACGCTCAGGATCATCAGAGCTCTGAGCCAGACGCTGGAGAACAGCAGACCACACTGAAGATGTGCTCCGTAGAGGAGGAGGAGGACTGCAGAACCATAATGCAGAGCACGGAAAACACCACAGAAGAAGAATATCAGGAGGATGAGGAGAATGATGATGGTGATTATGATGATGAAGATAGAAAAGATGATGTTGGAGCACAGCAGACGCCAATGATGCGTTATGTTGAACTGGAGCAATACCTTAACCTGATCCAGATCAAAAAAGAAGAAAACACTTCAGATGAAAAACCTGATGATGATGATGATGATGACGATCGTAACAAGGATGTGGATGATAATGATGATGATGATGACTTTGTTTCTCTAGGTATGTCACACATAGGGCTGCATGATATTGGAAAAATGCGATGTTAAATATAGAGATATGAATACAATTTCACTTTAATATCTCTATTTGGAAAGAATTCCATAAGGCCCAATCATAATTCTATTTTTACTCCTGCCCTTCCCCAATTTGGTTCTTGCAACACATTTTAAAAAAGGTTAGGACAGGAGCAGTTTAGGGCTAGTAATCAGGTAAATTGGTTAAATAGTGATGTGCAAATGTTCCAACAATGTTCCTTAAAGAAAGAGAGGAAGACGTGGATATTTCACCTTCAACAGTGCAGAACATCATTAAATGATTGAAGGAATCTGCAGGAGTTTCAGTGCGTAAAGGACAAGGGCACAAGCCTAAGCTGAACAACTGTGATCTCCAATCCCTCAGGGGGCGCTGCATCAAGAGTCCTCATTCATCTCTAAGCCACATCACCACATAAGTTCAGGACTGCTTCGGGAAACCTTTTTCAAGTACCACAATACAGAGTTACATCCTCAAATGTCAGTAAAAAAAAATGTACTGTGCCAAAAGGAAGCCCTATGTTAACAGTGTGCCAACTTCTCTGGGCTCGGAGGCATCTGGGATGGACCATTACACAGTGGAGACATGTACTGTGCTCAGATGAATCAGTATTTCAGGTTTTTTGGGGGAGAAATGGACAGTGTGTGCTCCAGACCAAAGAAGAAAAGGCTCTTCCAGACTGTTCCCAGCAACAAGTCCAAAAGCCAAGCTCTGTCGTGGGATGTGGTTGTGTCAGTGCCCTTGGCCTGCACTTCTGTGATGCTCCATTAATGCTGAACTGTACAGAGAGATTATGGAGCTTAATATGCTGCCTTCTTCTCCAGGGACGCTCATGCAGAGTTTAACAAGACAATGCAGAACAGAACCACATTCTGCACACATTACAGAGTCCTGCTGCGGAGAAAGAGGATACAGGTATTGGACTGGCCTGCCAGCAGTCCCAACCTGTCTCCAATAGAGAATGTGTGGCGCATTTTGAAGCAACTAAGTCCTCGTACTCATTCCCACCCTATGACTTGTTTGCAGGAAAAATGGGATGAAATTACACCTGAAACAGTCGTCACTTGGTGTCTTAGGTCCTTTTGTGTCTTTTCAGTGTTGTGAATGGCAAAGTTAATGCTTTGTGGTAAATGCTTTACAGCTTTAACTTTTTTGAAACGTGTTGCAAGAACCAAAATTGGAATACATGCTTGTTTATTTTGGGGAAAAATACAATAAAAATCACAAGAAAGACATTAAATAATGTTTGTTGTACTGACTGTAATGAACTACAAGTCAAAGTAAATTTATAAATCACTCCTTTTTTATTGTGTTTTTCGTGAACTTTTTCTGATTTGGGGTTATACTATACAAGAAATATTATTATGGATTATAGATAGCCAAATTTGGCTTTTTCTTTTCTCAATCTGTTTTTGAAACAAATGAACACAGCAGAAATCAATAATTCATGTAGCCTGACATGTTTACTGCTTCAAAATATTTTAAATAAACAATACTGTGATACCGTGAAACCATTATATTTTTATCCAAGGTTATCCTACCTTCAGAATCTTATACCGGCCCATGCCTAAATGTATGCTTGTTTTTTTTTTTATAAAACTTCTTTTTAATGCCAAAAAAAAACTTAAATTTGTGTATCTCCTGACTCACGTGTGCAGCCATGTTGCTGTTGTAGCTGGTGTATTGTGGAAAACTTTCCTACCTCTTATTTTCTAGTGTGGTCCTGGAAAATCTCTGTTTCAAGGGCTGTCTAGCCCTTTCCCTTAGCCCTACATCTTCAAGCTAAAGAGAATTGGGACACCCCGACCCCTTCATCTGATCTTGCCAAACTATGGGGAAGGGCTAAGGGCGAATTGGGATAGGGCTGTATGATATTGGAAAAATGTGATTTTTTTTCTGTGATATTAAATATTGCGATAATCTTTACTTAAATCACAAACGTCTGCAATTCAATAACCACATTAGAAAATGTAAAAATTTCAGTCTTTATTTCGTTTACAGATGCTGCTGCTGATCCACAATGTGATGGAGAAATGCCCTCTACATCTAAACAGCAGCCCACAGGGAAGAGTTCCTCTGAAAAAACTCAAAAGCCAAAGAATTATCACTGTGAGCAATGCAGGAAGAGTTTTAGATCAGCTTCAATACTTGGGGTTCACCTGAGGGCACACACTGGTGAAAAACCGTTCCACTGCAACCAGTGCGACAAGTGTTTCGGGACAAAATATTATCTGTTGCGCCATATGAAAAAGCACACTGACGAAACAGACAACAAAGAGAGACCGTATCAGTGCTCACACTGTCAGAAATGTTTCTTTGAGTTATATCTCTGTAAAGCTCACGAGAGAATTCACACCGGAGAGAAACCGCATCAGTGTTCACACTGTCAGAAAAGTTTCCGAACTAGGATGAACTTGAAAAACCACGAGAAAATTCACACCGGAGAGAAACCGTATCAGTGTTCACACTGTAAGAAATGTTTCGGTACTAATTCAAACTTGAATCACCATGAGAGAATTCACACCGGGGAGAAACCATATCAGTGTTCGCAATGTGGGAAAAGTTTTGGTACTAAAAAGCACTTGAAAACCCACGAGAGAATTCACACTGGAGAGAAACCGTATCAGTGTTCACACTGTCAGAAATCCTTCTCTAATTTGAACATCTTGAAAGCCCACAAGAGTATTCACACTGGAGACAGTACATTTCAGTGTTCACACTGTCCGAAAATTCTCATTAGTAAGTCTTCCTTGAAAGAACACGAGTGGATGCACACTGGAGAGCGTCCGTATCAGTGTTCTCACTGCGACAAACGTTTCCGAAGTAAGTCACACCAGAAAACCCACGAGAGAATTCACACCGGAGAGAAACCGTACTTGTGTCCCGACTGCGGCAAGAGCTTTACGAGAAGCCTTTCTTTCAGAATTCATCAGAGAGGCCACACAGGGGAAAAACCGTACACATGCTCGCACTGTGACCAGTGTTTCACACGACCAGACACTCTTCGCAATCATGAGCGAATTCACACAGGGGAAAAACCGTACCACTGCTCCATCTGCAGCGAGAGATTCAGTTTCCCATGGCTTTTGAATACACACAAGAAGAAACACGCCGTCTCAGAATCCTCATAGTTTAATTTTGTAATTACATTAATAGTGTGTTTTTAAAAACACCAAGCTGTGTTGCTACACGAGTTTCAAAAGCTTAAAAGCTAAAACGATATTGTTTTTCAGCTTTAATTACTGGATATGCATCCTGTTTTTTAAATTCACCGTAATGTTTAGATCGGTGTGTGTTTTTGAATCAAAGACTTAATATTTATATTTCATCATGATATTTTAAAGCTGCCCTGCTGAAAAATCCAGCTTAAACTAGCCTAGGCTGGTTGGCTGGTTTTAGCTGGTCAACCAGGCTGGTTTTAGAGGGGTTTTGGCCACTTCCAGGCTGGTTTCCAGCCATTTCCAGCCTGGTCTTAGCTGGTCAGGCTGGGAGATGACCAGCTAAAACCAGCTTGACCAGCCTAGCCAAGCTGGGAGCCCAGCCAAAACCAGCTATGTCCAGCTTAAACCAGGCTGGTCAAGCTGGTTTTAGCTGGACCAGGCTGGAAATGGCTGGAAACCAGCCTGGAAGTGGCCGAAACCTCTCTAAAACCAGCCTGGTTGACCAGCTAAAACCAGCCAACCAGCCTAGGCTGGTTTAAGCTGGATTTTTTAGCAGGGTGATCATGGACACTCTTCCCCCTTCTGTAAATAAACTGATGTTTTAGTCCTCTTTTTGAAGTTGAGTGCTGTCGTAATCTTCACACATGTCACCTTCACATATTAATTAACATGTTATCCTGCCATATATGGCTAAAGCAAATACTAAAAGAACTGATAATGTTAAACATTTGATGGAAAAACAAATAAAGCATAGATGTATGGGCTAATGTAACACCTTATATTGCACTTAAGAGTTGCTGTCGTAGAAATAAACTATTTGTGGGATTCACTGTTAAACTACTTTAAAGTTTATTTGTGTTTCACGGTAGCTACGCGCAAAACGGCCGCCATCTTGGAAATGACGCCATGACGCGGCTCACTTTAGTCAGGTTCATGAATACGCTGACTTCTACTGAACATGTTAATGTGTATTCTCTTCCTTTTCTATTCTATGTTTGTATTGTTTGTAATATTTTCTTTTTATTGTTGAATTTGATCGTTAAAATGTCAGACTTCAAACTGTGTTTAGACGTTATTTTCATGTAGAAACTAGTAGGGAGGGGGGAGATCATGATTTAAAGTATAAAGCACAAGTCCAAACCACTGCAACAACAGTGCTGATTATCCCACATTTTACACTTGAAATATGGATCAAAACAAAATTTTAGAAATGAATTCAAGTTTTAAGTTCATTGAATTAGAGAAAAGAACAACGCCCCCCTTTCCCCCCACCCCGTAAAGCTATGAAGTGGAGTGAGCCGAACGCGTCGCTCGTGCGTCAGGAGGCGCTGTTGTGACGTTTTCCAGTCCAGCGCGAAAACCACTGAAGAAAAGCAGACGGTGAGTGTTGCTGAGAGAAGTTATTAATCTGATTTATCTGTTCATGTACTTGTTATTTTTCAGCCTCCAGTGTTTAAATGTGCTCAGATGAAGCGTTCGCTCTTGTGTGTTTAAGCAGTAGCCGTGTTTTAGCCATGGTGTGTGTAACTTTAGCAACACATCATCCAGACAGCAAACGTACATCAGGACAATATACTTGTGCGTTTAGGTTGTACTAACTTACTTTTCAGGTATCTTACTATGTAACTCCTATTTATATGTGTATATATATAAATGATGAGTGTGATACTGTAATTCTGTATAATATCTATATAATATTCCTGCTCTGTTTTGAATAAATATTTACACACATTTATTTCTGTGCAATATTATGTGCAAAATAAAATGTTATTTTCTTTAATAATAGATTAGTTCTGTGTGACTCTGTTCTTGTACAGTAAACGTTCAGTTTGTGGTTTATAAGAGTGTCTTTGCTCATGTTGAAGTGTTTGTGTTCAGACTAGATAATGTATTAGGTGTAGTTCACCAAAAAAACTCATGATTTACTTGTGCTCAAGTGTTTCTAAAAAGAAAAAAAAACATTTTGTTGTGAGGGAAAGTACTTTTTAATTGTACATCATACAGTAGATTGCAATTAATCTCTAATTGGATTTATTTTATGCAACATAAAGAGCATGTGCATGTCCTTTTCTGACTAATTTAATTGAATTTCATTATTCGTCTTCTTTGTCAGTTCCTCATCAGTACAGACTAGGCATGGGCCGGTATAAGATTCTGACGGTATGATAACCATAGATTAAAATATCAGGGTTTTACAGTTTTGTGATTACTGCTCTAAAATATATTCTTTTTAAATGTCTGGGTAGAAAACAAAGACTTTATTCCCATTTGAACACAATATATTTAATTTTTTTGAAAGACTTATGATATCTTGGAGCAGTGAACATGTCAGGCTGAATTAATGAATTAGAAATCATATAATGAAGAAAATTGGAATATTGTCTGTAGACATAGGATGATAACCGTTTAAAGGTATTTGGTTTGGAAAAGTCAAGGTTTTAAAACCACCAAAATTTTGTGTATTACCGTTTCTAAGGTATGTGTAAGATTTTTTTTACTTTTTTCAGTATCTCCAGCAGGAAAAATATCCAAAGATGCCGTTTTAAATTTTGAAGAAATTGACATGTTCACTGCTCCAAGATATCATAAGTCCTGCTATATGGATTTTTACATCAGGATTTTTGTAGTCGATACTGAATACTGATTCCTTGCCATGGTGATCAGCCGATACCGAATACCGATTCTAATGCTTCACACTTAATGCATTGAGCACATTTTCCCTCTGAATATGAACCTTAAAGGGCACCTATGGTCAAAAATCTACTTTTCAAGCTGTTTGGACAGACATGTGTGTAGGTATAGTGTATAGACAGACATATTGGGCTGATATAAACACACATAGTGCTTTTGTTTTTCAATTTAACAACAAAAAACAGTGGACCAATTGGAACGGTTTTTAGATTGACCCCAACTTGACGTAGGAGTGCGATTTTCCCCCCGCCCACCAATATTGATTGACAGGCACGCATCAACTAATCCTCAGTTTGTCATTTCACGTCTGCCATTTTCTATAAACTATGTGCCCTTTAAGAGAAGATCTTGCTTTACCTAAGAATTAGAATGACGGATGCTGCATATAATCCCTTTAACACGTCTCTTATAACCATTTAGATGTGAACGTGTCATGGCCAGAAGCAGCATTACAGAAAATAAGTCATTCATTCATTTTATTTCGGCTTAGTCCCTTATTTATCAGGGGTCGCCACAGCGGAATGAACCACATCAGATAATAATATAACAGATATAAAAATTGGCAAGAAAAATGACAAACAATGCAATTTGGAAATGCAATGCAAATGATGAAAGAAGAATTCAATGTGTCTTAATCAAGTTCTACCATTAAATAAAAACGTTTTATTAATTTAAAAAATTCCAGCCAGCTTTTAGTGAACTTGCAATAGTCAAAAAGGCCTCAATACATGCAAGACCACTCAAATATTTTGCTCGTCTCCAACTATTGACAGCAGATCTCTCAATGAGAGCGAGAGGGGGATTTGCACTCATGATATCTTCACTAATCTACTCATTTAACATAACAAATATGCTACTTCGACCATCACTGTGCCTCTCACAATCTGTTCTCCTGCTCATTCACTCTCTTCACCATGATTTCCAGGTATTTTAACACATTTTTGGGGATCACGAAGCCACTATGAACATGTTGGAGACTCACTGAGCTTCCAGGTGAGGTCATAAGGTAAGATGAGACACTAGATAGGGCTGATCGCATTGCTTACGTCACAGCTCGAAACACTGGATGTGCAATGGCTGCACTTGCAACAAAGAGACCATCACTTACTATCGCGCCAATAGATAGGTTGTATATAACAAGTCACACTGCATCTGTAAATATTTTAGCTGCTGTGACGCAAGAGCATCGATCGCTCATGCATAAGCCTCCGTATATCATTAACCTCTTCCCGTTGTGACCAGTGTTGCCAACTTAGCGACTTTGGCATTATATTTAGTGACTTTTTAGCGACAAATTTTCAAAAAAGCAACCAGCGACAAATCTAGAGACTTTTTTGTGTGTTACTGGAGAAACAGCGAAAAATTTAGTTAAACGGACATGCATAGGCTGTTAAACAAACAGAAACGGTAGAACTCAATGACGTCAGTAATATGCAAATGACGTATGACATGCGTCTTCGTCTGCATGTCAACTCATAAACAAACTCCTGAGATCGGTTCATGAGATCGGCCAGATTGGTGAGTACCGATCGAGTCATTAAACGCGATTATCAGTCCATCAATCGCAGCATCTCGAATAGAAATCCAATAGATGATGTTTATTTCCCTGTTTAATAACAAACAGCAGATTCACAAACTCCACAAACACACTCTCTTTATTGTGAACTTTATTATACATTAGTTTAACTCGAGTGCCACACTACTCCATGCCATTTCAGAAAATAGTAGAGCATTAAACAGACAAAACATGTTTTCCAGCGTTCTGAACACCAGAGTAAGACTTTACACTAATGTTTTGCCTCTGAGCTTCGTCCTCTTGTAGATCTGAAGTCTTTAATGTCCTTAAAGTGACTGGACAGGATTCTTAGATCGGCTGGTCACTCTGTAATTAAGCTGTTGAGAGAAAAAGTGAGATGTTTATTCAGCACTGAATGAAGATCAGCAGTCAGTAGGAGATAGTAATGTTTTCCCCACCAGGGGGCGTTCCTATAATGCGTGACGATATGTGAAAACTATCAGAACCACAGCTATGGAGCTTAATCTTCAATGCTGAAGTGCGCTCGTTTTTGCGATTGTTTTAGAACTTACGATTGAGTCGCCTATGGGAGAAATGACTAGGAATAATACACGGCAGAAAACGGTCAAGCTACTCGCTCTACAAACAAGTGTTTGCATGACTATACAGACCAAGCAGAATAATATAATGCAAAAATATTGGTTTACAACATCAAGCAGCAGAAAGAGACGTTTTTAACGTCTGAAAATAAATGGAAGTTAATGAAATCAGAAATGTCGAGCCAAAAAGATTAAAATGGCTGCTCATGCGTGGAGAATAAGGTCAATATAGTGGTGATTTTCTCTGACCTTTGACCGTGACTCTGCTGAGCGCCTCGCTGGAGCCCACATGATTGGTCGCCGTGCATTTATAGGTGCCGCTGTCCGAGCTCTTCAGCTGCGGGATCCTCAGAAGGCCGTCTTTTGTTGACTCTGCTCCCGTTGACATGCAGGCTCCGCCCACACGCATCCAGCGGAAGCGGATTGGATGAGAGCCATGAGCGAGACACTGTAGGCGGAGAGCGTCTCCCACACGCAAAACAACCACTTCTGTCAGGACAGTGGCATATGGAGGAGCTGAGGAGGAAATACACAGCAGTTAATAGACAACATAAATAAAAGTTAGAGGAGGATCATACCAAACGCGCTTCTCAGAGAACTGCCTCTATTGTTGACAGGAAAAAAAGAAGTGTGCTGTGCGTTTTATGTTGCTAGGCAACCATTGAATCAGTTGCGCATTTAGAGTAGTTTGCTGTTGATATTGTTATACAGTGATGTGGGCAACGTTACAATTAACGCAATGTAATTATTATTATTCTTATTATTCTTTTTATTATTATGCGTTATGTAATATTACTTTCATAAGCAATGTTGGGCAATAAAGCGTTACTAGTAAAGCGTTAACATAACGGCATTACGTTTAACAGTAATTAACACTGTAACGCATTACTTTTTAAATATAGTAACTCTGTTATCGTTACAATCTGATGCGTTTGTCTGTTACTTTGTAAGTCATTAGTTTTGGCTGCAGTCTAGCCCACATTTTCCTATTTACATATGCAACGCATTTGTGGGATTGGTGAATGCCAACCAACCGCCATAAAGAAGATGCGTCGTCGTGTCGCGAGATGCCAGACTGGAAAAAAGTCAAGCAAAAGCCGAGACCGAATGCGTACGAGGTACACAAAGTACACCAAATTTTAAAAATGTGCATAGAAAAACACATTCACACCTATACGATAAGAAAAGATCTGCATGAATTACGATGAAAACCCTTTTACCCTACAAATTCCAGTATGTGCATTAAAAAGATCATGTGATGTTATAAGAGATCATGTGACGATGAAAATGTGTGAATGGATAAACCAGCAGGCTGAGCACATTATAAAACATCTGCAATGTTGTTTTGGTGATTCTAAAATGCCGTAACCATTTCAGAATTAGTGTTATTATATTATTAAAGACCTCCAGAATCACGAGCGTCTGTGCTCCGCGTCTCACACCATTCTCAAGTCAGTTTTTAAATAAAGAAAAGATTCACGCAGCTTCTACCGCAGCAATTTCTGTTTTTACTGTTGATATTTGGCGCCAGTTAGTCAGGAAGTGACTATTTTGTTCGCTTTGACTCGTTGGATGGAAACGCTGCTTTATTCACGTCTTTAATGCGATTATCCAGTTTTGCGCATAAAGTTAATTCACATTTTTGGACGGAAACGCAGCTAGAGTTTTTAAAAAGCAGTGAATTGAAATACTTCACATTATCGACAAGAGAAAGCCTAACGCAAAGAGACATTTTCTGCGTCAAAGTGCAAATTAATTCTACAGCCAATCAAGGGCCCCCTTTCGTGGACCCTGGGGCTTCAGCCCCTCCCTAGCCCTTACGTTAATCCGGCGCTTGTAGACTGAGTGTGCATGCGAGAGGCCAATAGACTATTAGCGTTACTATTATTAATTGTTATTACTAATTCTACTATGTTTGTTGTTCAAATAAATACGTACACTTTTGTCATCTGTGTAACTAAATAGATGAGTTTAGTAGACACAGGGACTTATTTCTGCTATATTTCAAAACACGTTATTTTAATGTATAGTGTTGTATTGCTCAGAAAAAATTCTGTGATTATTTTTTATGGTTTTACATATTTTTATCTGCTGTATACAGCAGCAGATTTTGCACTATGAGTAAACACCGCTCACATTCTATAAGCTGTTGACGTGCCACGTTTAATTGATGCTTGGTTTGAAAATTGCTGATAAATGTAATGTCTGAGCAGCTGTTCTGTTTTGATTTTGTTTAAAAACTAATGGTAATCCAAAAGAGCAGTTTTTTTGGGTGCTGAGTTTCACCAAATTGATTCTGAATGATAATTCAGATGCTTTATTTCATGAAGGGTTCGTGTTTGTTGTATATTGTTGCTAGTTTCATACTCAAGCTGTGAAGGAACATGTTTATGTTAAACGCAGCATTTTATGATGCTGAAGCACATTTAGTTTTTGCTTTTTTGTTTCTGAATATATTATTCAGCTGCTTTACCACCTTGTGATATATTTTTTGTTTGGGCTGTTTGTCTGACTTAAATGAGTATTTTAAAAACTTTAAAATTGGCTTAATTTTTGTCACTAAACACTATTTTTTTGGAAATGATTTCATCTTTGTGCATTTGTTTGTTTTTCAATGCACATTTTCCTCCCTTCATTAGTTGTAAAGTCAGTTTATTGCTTAAAGGCTGCTCTGTTTGTCAAGTCCTGCTGGATTTACGTGCAGCTTTTCATGCAAACATTTGGATGTTTTTGGATGTGTTCAGAGTCCAGCACATCCGGCTGATTCTGGATCCTGCTTGAGGCTCAGATGTGTGTCTGTGTGTGTCTGTGTGTGTGTGGAGGTCAGTGGTGATAAGAGTGTGTGTGTTGGAGACTCACAGTCCACCTCCAGCTGCACGTACGCCTCACTGAAGCCCAGGGCACTGGTGGCATTGCAGATGTACTGACCTGAGAGAGAGAGAAATAATAATTATTGCATTAATCATTGTAATTTATTGTCTGTTTTGCAGCTCACACAGAAATCTAATAGTAACATGGACAAAGGTGTTTTGTCCAGCCCAGTTTCATCACTTTTTCAATGCTTTTGTTTAAGCTACAATTCAAAAGCAATATCTGATTTATTTTAATTTGTCTGCAGTGATTTGTTTTCTATTATTAATCATTACTTTTTTAAGTTTGAAGTTATTTCAGTGCCCACTGTGGGGTTTTCTTTCTTCGGTGGACGGGTGCCAGTAATTTTGTCCATGTGTGTGTTTGTCCAAATGTAAACATATACTGTAAATCTAAAATTATAATTCATATATTTGAACATGTATGCGCATATTAATGATTAAAACTATTAAAAAAGTAAAGTGCTATTTTTGCAGTATTTTGAAATGCATGTTAAAATATGCAGATGTATAAAGTATATCTGTGATATTCAAGCATGAACTTGTATGTTAAATATGTGATTTGCATATATTGCCATATACAAATAATTAAATAATATTAAATAATTGAGAGTACTTGCAAGTTGTCACTTTGCACCTTTAAATGTTAGTTATTTTTTTGCATTCAGTAAATGTTAGAAACAAATAACAACAAGCTGTGGCATAATGGAGTACAGTACATTTACAACAAACAAACTGGGAAAAAAGACATTAGCAATATTTAATTATTCTTTTCTGCTTTCTCAACAACAAATGTTTAGCACTGGCTGTGTTTGAAGATTATAAAACGATATTTTAGTAGAGAGACGTTGTAAAACTGCAATATACACATGCTGTCTCGTTCACGATCGCGAGTTTAAAAGTGAAAGTAAAATGCACGCGCATTAAGAATGAAGCCTCTGTATTTTAATTTACATCTCCCTCTTGTGGCCATTGAAGAAATTGCAGAAATCTCCATTAAATTAAATAACAATATTTATTTAATAATCATGACAGGCCTGACCTGAGTCCTGCCGGCCGACGTTGCTGAGGGTCAGTGTTCCTCCGTCCACCTTGTGCTGCCATGGCAGAGGAGCTCGCAGCTTCGACCATGATAACACTGCAGCTGGAGAACCTGAAGACCACAAACCCACAATCAGAGATCTGCAGCTCTGGAGACCCTAACAGAAATTCTTTATGAGGGGGGGTCCTGTTAGTGCGTTAATAAAACACCAAAATGACCATCAAAAGCATGTGTGTAGGGTAAAGTTAAGAAGAGATCCAGCCACAGCTGTATGTTGGAGCTAAACTATGCAGGACATCGGCCCTCCAGGAGTTTGGACACCTCTGGTATAGATGGATGTTTTGGTGATGGTGTGTTTACCGGAGGCCTGGCAGTGCATGCTGACGCTCTGACCCTCCACCGCCGTCAGCTCCGTCTCACTCACTGAAGCCTGCGGGAAAGCCCCGCCCTCCATCACAAGCTCCACCTCCCCCTCAGCAAGCCCCTCCCCATTCTGAGCACGGCACACATACATCCCAGCATTTTCTGCGGTCGCCATGGTCACCTGTTAGAAGCAGACGCGTGTGGTTCGTGAGTTTACCGTGAGCACATGGAATTCACCTTTTAATTGCGTCTCGATCTGCGTAAGTTAAAAATAAAGTACAATTCACGCAAAGATCATCTCGTAAGTGATCTAGAGTGAGTGATGTGATGCTGGGTTCACAGCAGACAGGAAGCATTTACGGGGTCAATCGATTCACTGATAAGATTTCTTGTTTTTTTTGTCTTTAACGTATTGTAAGTTGTTGTATAGTTGCATATTTAAGATTCGTAAGTTTCAAACTCAGAGATAAACTTTATAAAATATTTTATGCTTTCCTAAAATACATAATTCAAGCTCAAATCTAAATCTTAATTTGTGAGAAATTTGTCAAATCAGCACTCAAATATTTGCGCAAAAGAAAAAAGACGTAACTTGTAGATTTGTTGCTACCGCCACCATGTGGTGAAGGCACTGTGTGTTTAAGTTTGAAAGTGAGACTACTTTGTTTATAAAATAAGACCTTATAAATCTGGTACGCTGGCTTATTTAATTGATCAGTTTGATCATCTGCATTTTCTGACACTTTTTTTTTTTTCAAGGTTGTAAAATTTTTCCGTCACATGCTTGAGCTGTTCGGCCAATCAGAGCACACCATGCTTTCATAATGACGAGCTGTGTGAAAATCTTTACGTTTTAAAAAGATAAGGCAGAGACTAATAAAAATCATGTGCAGTTTGTGGAGAAAAAAAAAAATTCATGCCCAACATCCTGCATTTCAAATAAAACAATTTATTATTATTTATTTTTTTACTAAGGTCATATGGACGAGACAAAGCAAACCATCTTCGTTTGCTAAATATTGTGTTTGAACTCTAATGCAAAATATTTACAGTTTAAGATACCAAAAAAAAACAACTGTTATTTTTATTTATCGTGGGTGGGTTAAAAGCAGAGGAACAATTTCAAGTTAAACGCAACGCTATCTCACGGCAATTCGTAACTTTTTAATTTAGTGGCGAATTTGAATTTATTAAAATTTAATTTGTACAATCTCATTTTCACAATTTAGCATACTTTCTTCATTTACCAATGAGGGTTGGGTTTAGGGTTTGGGGTTTGGTGCCACGTCTAAAATTACACATTTTCATACTAATGACCTTGCGTATGAAGTCGTACCAGTTTAGCCACTAAATGGCAAAACGTAAAATAGTTTTGTTCCTCGTGAGATCAGGCTGGTAAAACCACTTGACACTTCATTTGTGAGAATCGGTTGTGCTGTTTTGTTTGTTGTGACTTGCAATTTTTTGCCAAATGATGTACCAGTACAACAATAAATAAACAAAACGTGACATATGAGGACTGAAATTAAAAATATGGAGTAATAGCTCCTTTTATCAGTGTCACCTAATTTATCCCGCACCTTTCCATTGCATCGTAAGACAGAATTTACTTTACTCAAATTTTAGTGTGGCCTCGACTTAGCAGTGTGCAGAACTTGTTCCAGTTTCTCTATGTGTAATAACAGTACACACACTGCCCCCTACTGGTGTGGAGCCTCTCATCCTTTGATGAAGATTTCCAGTTGACAGTTGTTTGTTTCGGTTGTGTTTACGTGCAGATTGTTGGCACAGATGGGATCATACGCACCTGACGCAAGGTGACAACCAGTCAGCTTTATCTCTGCTAGGTTGCACTTACCGTGGCGTGGGGTTTAGACATGAATTCTCACCTGTAGTGATGTAGTGGAGTCTGTCGTCGTGGAAACGAGCTCCGTCTCTCCTCCAGCTTGTCGTCTGATCCAGCTGACGGAGGGCCGAGGTTTTCCAGAGACGCTGCAGTCTAGAGTCACGATTTCACCTACTCGAAGAGTCAGGGGCCCCGCGGGGGACACACGCACCTTTGGAGGATCTGAACACACACATACATACACAAAGATACATACAGACACACACATGAGCACACACACACACACAGAGATACAAGCAAACACACACATATACATACAGACATAGATACAGATACACACACATGCACAAACATACACAAGGAAACACACATATACATATAAGCACACATTCATGTGTACAGTACACACACACACACACACACACACACTCATGATCAGTTCTAATATGACTGCGGCAGCTGAAGACGTACGTTTGACGCTCAGGTTAGCTGTGACGGTGGATTTCCCCTGAGCATTAGTGGCGATGCAGCGATATCCACCCTGATTATTGAGCCGGACATTAGCGATGGTCAGAACGGCACCGTCAGGTCCAATCTTCACATTATCTGAACACAAACACACACACACACACACACACACACACACACACACACACACACACAGATACACGTCAGAACCCATCCAAACAACATCATCTCTTCAACATCATCTCACTCCTCATATGGTCATCAGGAGACGTCTGCTCTTCAGTTCAGCTTCAGTGTGTGTGTGTGTGTGTGTGTGTGTGTGTGTGTGTGTGCGTGCTGTATAAACACACCTCCCAGTGGCTGGTTGTTAATTTTCCTCCACTCCAGCATCACCGGCTGAGCTCCGCTGGTCACACGGCACTGGAAGCTCACCGTCTCCCCCAGACGCACAGCAGCAGTGCGGGGACGCACCGACACACTGGGGGCCTGAGCACATACTAAACACCAAACACAAACACACTAATTCACTGCATCCCCTAAACACACACACTGGTGTAAAACAGCAGTGTATTTAGTGTGAGTGCTGGTCAGGTGTGTGTGTGTGTGTGTGTGTGTGTGTGCTTCAGTGTGAGTGTGTGCTTGATGCTTGTGTCAGTCTATGTGGCTCCTGTCTCTGTTCATCTAAAACTCCACATCTATAATCCTCTTAGTCTATGCTGACATCATCTTCAGCAGCTCAGACACTCTAATGGCTAATGGACAGACGGCTGCTTCTCACTCAGGCCTGCTGCTTATGCTAATGAGATGGAGAGATGGGCACTAGTGGGCGGGGCTTTCCCCCTCTGATGATGCATACAAAGGGAGAATGTCAATCAAACTGTTTCTGCATCAAGTCTGATTAGATCAAACACAACTAAGTACTCCTGAGCATTAGAGGTGCTGGAGATACACACACACACACACACACACACACACACACACTACTGGGGTTAAACACCGCATTAAAGTAATGTCTGCATTAGGGATGGGAAGATTAACCGATATGTATCGATACGCGGTTATGCGCGTTCACGATGCGAGTGCATCGGTTGAGCAGCAGAGGATGAATGAAATTTTGGAAGCAAATCGAGATGCATCGGTTTTTGCGAGATGCATCGATTTTTCCGAGATACAGCTTATATTTTTAATATAGAATGTATTTTTTATTTATTAACAAGTGTTGTCAACCTGTTTTGGCGCATAATTTAATCGACCTACATAAAGTAAGCCTTAGCAACGGATTTGCGGATGTGCACACACTACAACTCAGTGTATCAGGTGTGCGGATGAAGCTAGTGGAGCGCCCTCAGAAAGCGCGAGAAGCAAAACAAACATTTTATTCCCCACTGAGTTTTAAATCTAAAGTATGGCAAGCAACATTATGGATTTAAGGATGGACGACATGACAGGACAGATGCAATTTGCAAAATGTGCCGCGCATCTGTAAAATACGCGGGCAGTATGACTAATCTGATATCTCACTTGAAGCGGCGCCACGGTGTTGTTGTGAAAGCATCTTCCAGTGTTTCTGCATCCCCGGCTTTCGCACTGCTTCAACCAGCTCCAAAAGTGGTGAGAAAAGCATTGAAAGTTTTTTTTTCCATGCGCAACAGTTCTGCTCGCTCTACGCCAATAACGAATGCTATTGCATTGTTCATCTGCAAAGATATTCAGCCTAGTGTCACGGAGAACGAAGGTTTTAAACACCTCCTCCTGTTAATTTTTATTTAATTATAATAATAATAATATTAATAATAATAATGATAAAAATAATTGGGTGTCACAGTGGCACAGTGGGTAGTTTGACCACCCCACAGCAAGAAGATTGCTGGTTTGTTATATTTTTATTAGCCTGTTGTTTACAGTGACAGTGATGTTTCAACGCAGCATAACACTGCTAGTTCACGACCGTAAGTTTTGAATAATCAGTGGCAAAATATATCTTTGTAAAACTTGTTTTCATAGTTGAAAAGTTAAATCACAATTCTTGTTGTGCAATGCTAATTTTATTTATGTTGAAAGAGTGCAAATATATACATATTTTTTTAATATATATTGCACTTATACATTCTGTTTATCTTGAAAATACTTAAATAATATGTGCTATATGTTCTAAAATGGCCCTCTACTGTAAACTGACACTCTGGCTCTGAGAGAAAAGCCAGTTTGTAAAAAAAAGTCTTGGTTTTGCTTGGTTAATAAATAATCAAACTCATTCAATGGCACAGCATCCTCTTTCACATCATCTCATAAACTTGATCTAATTAGTTAGTGCTGAAATATCGCATCGTATCGTGATATGGGTGTGAATCGTATCGTGTTGCATCGCAATATGTCACAAATGTATCGCTAATATATCGGATCGTATTCTTTGTATCGAGATGCGTATCGGATCGGCATTATAGCTTAGATGCCCAACCCTAGTCTGCATAATAGGTACCCTTTAATATCAGATGTGTGTGAGATGAACTGTGTGCTCTCGCTGACCTTCAGTCCGGCTCTGGTAAACAAACACTAATCAAACTCCACATTTTCAAGCAACGAAAAGCAGGAAAATCTGTTCGATTTCTTTATTTTGAGGTGATTTGATTAGAGCAGAGTCAGATTTACCACATTACTGATACAAGTAATCGAGTACATTAATACTCCTCTATTAATCTCACAGTAAAAGCAACAGAATAATGCAGCAACAGAACTCTTTATCAGCTGTTGATCACTGTGGCCTTTAGCACAGCAGTATATTTTGATCAGTTTTTATTATATATTTTTATTGTCCTGTATTTTTATTTTATTTTTGTTGTTGTTATAAATTAGGTTTGTCATATTTCTTTTATATGCTGTTTTTACTTTTACATTTAATAGTTTTTTTATCTAATTAAATGCGTTTCTTTCTACTTCATTTGCTGTTTTTGTTTTGCTTCTGTTTTTGCTTTTAATTTTATTTACATTTTATTTTATTGAATTATTTTATTTTTTATTTTAGATTTTACTTGTTAGTTTATTAAATTTGTTTTATTTTCACTTTTTAGTTATGCTTTGGTTACTCTTTATTAAATTTGTTTTTTTATTTTTTGTTTTATTAAATTTTTATATTGCTTTATACTTTTGTTATTTTTATTAAACTAATTTAGTTTTTCCTTTGATTAAATTTGTTTATATTTATACTGTGTTTTTGTTATGAGTTTTAACACTTTTTGACACTATTTTATTAAATGAGTTTTGTTGCATTTCTATATATGCAATTTTTTAATGCTGTTGTTTTTATTTCTTTAATTGTATTCAATTAATTTTTATTTATTTCTTTATACGCTGTACTTTTTAATGCTTTTTAAAAACTTTTGTATTGTTAGCACTTGTTTTAAAGTGTGATATTAGCAAAGCAGCAGTTCTAATTGTATGAGATCATTATCTCTAACAAAACTGCTGCAAATGTGAGTAATTAAATAGATAATTTCTAAAACAAAACTAATAAAAGAATTTAAAGTTAGGCTACAAATACATCAATACACACCACATTTAAATAGAGTAATATTTGAAATATATTCTGTACAGAATGTTATTTTTTGGGTGAACTGACCCATAATAAAATGCTGAAGGAAGCAGCTAAAGCAAAATAAAGAACAAATAAAGAAGAGAGATACACTGCTGAGTAAATGAAGTGTGTGACGCTGGATTATGAGTCACATTTCAGAGATAATAACACTAATAATGAACACAAAACAGACAAAATCAACAACAACAATCACTTAAGAACAATAAATACTGACTGAACAAAGCATTGTAATAGTACAGAAGGAAGACGTATGAACGGGTGTAATTATAATAATATAATAATAATAATAATAATAATAGTAGTAGTATTAAATAATCTGGATATTCAGAACTTCATAATGAACAGAAAGAGTCTGACCTGCGCAGAGGAGAGCAGAGAGAGTCAGAGCTGCTGTCTGGAGCTTCATCATGACTGAACTGAACTCTCTGTATCTGCTATCTGCTTTACACACACACACACACACACACACACACACACACACACACACACACACACATACAAACAGAGAGAGAGAGAGAAACTTACAAACACATGGTCACTCACATTTACACACACACACACCCACTCTCCCCCCCACACACACAGTCACATACAAATTTGCACACACATACAGAGAAAGAAAGAGACATTAACACACACACACACACACACACACACACACATTCACGCAGTCACAGACAAAATTGCACACACATACACAGTCACATAGAAACTTCACACAAACACACAGAAAGAGTCACACACACACACAGAGTCACACACTGAAAGTCAGACTCTGGACTTGTGTTTGCAGATGATGAAACTCTAAACATCAAATGTGACACAGTAGAGCAGATCTCTGACCACTGTAGCTGTCAAATAACTCTAATCATTTAGCGGAGTGATATGCTGCTATAATGTGCTCTATACCTGCCGGAACTACTTTATCTGTCACCTCAGAGTGACCAGCAGCCAATCAGAATCCAGCATTCAGCAGCTCTGGAGTATGATTGAAGTTATAGATCCATTTTTATAGTAAGACTGAAGAAATGTAAGGACATCAATGAGTAATCAGCGAGTGTTGTTGTTGATTTTCCTCTCTCTGGTGTGTTTCTACATTCATTCTCTCTGCATGAGACTGTAAACAAACACACACACCGAGTGTTTATTTAACCAATCAAGACCTCATGTAAGTGCAAACACACCATGGGCTGCTTTTGTTATATGATGTGAAGAAGATGATAATTACAGCACATTAACCCAAACTCTACGCCTACATGAGCACATTCAGCGTTTACCGTGACCTCTGCGGCTCCCACACTCACATCTATAAGCTCATGTCTGGCTGAGTAATGAGACGTTATTCAGGACTGGGACTCCAGCAGACTCCATTGTTTAGTACATGTGGAGGAAATCTGATTCCCAAAACAAACTTAAAAATTCATATGAACAGCGGATTGCAGAGGATGCACTTCCAGCTGCAACCCAGTACTGGGAAACACTCATTCACACACAAACACACACTCATACACTACGGCCAGTTTAGTTGATCAGTTCCCCTATAGCGCATGTGTTTGGACTGTGGGGGAAACCGGAGCACCCGGAGGAAACCCACGCCAACACGGGGAGAACATGCAAACTCCACACAGAAACACCAACTAACCCAGCCGGGACTCGAACCAGCGAACCAGCTCGAACTTCTTGCTGTGAGGCTACAGTGCTAACCCCTGAGCCACCATGCTGCCAGTGTATGTTTGTATACCCTGCTGAAAAATCCAGCTTAAACCAGTCTAGGATGGTTAGCGGGTTTTAGCTGGTTGACCAGGCTGGTTTTAGAGGGGTTTTGGTCACTTCCAGGCTGGTTTCCAGCCATTTCCCCCCTGGTCTCAGCTGGTCAGGCTGGAAAGTGATGTGTTTAATTGGAGCTGGAGTGAAAGTCTTCAGTGCAGAAGTCCTCAAGGACAGAGTTTGGACACCACTGGATTAGGGAATAGGGATGAGGATTTCCTAATGGAACCCACCCATAATCAATGACGTCCATCTGAGGGAATGAGATCAGGAGAAGCCAGTGATGGGCATTCAAAATGGTACTGGAAAGCAGTCTGGAACACACCGTAAGTCTTCTTTTTTCTTCTTTTTTTTTTCTTCCACATATTGGTCTGGCATATAGACTGCTTCATGTGTAGTCAGCTTTACTGGTTTTGTGTGTACGCAGACATTTTGGGAGACACAAAAGCTTAGAAAGTGAAAGCTTGGTGTGGCTCTACGGTAGCCTCAGTTGCTTAACAACAGCAACACACCTGAACACACCCTCTAAACGGCAAACGGGACAGATTCTTTTCAAAGCATGCTTCTTAAGAAAAAAAAAAGTTGAGGAAGTAGAACAAGTCTGAAGGTATAAAGATAATGCGCCTGTCTTCGACAGGGAAATGGACTGAGCAACATCATTAGCCAGGTGGATAATCTCTCGTGGTATGTATATGATTAAAGCTATGTCTCTTATTACAGCTCATGTGGTTTACATTGATGTGATTATGTTTCTAGAGGTGTACAATTCACTCATTCATATTAGCTCAGCCTGGCAACAAATGGCTAAGGCGTTCACCTGAAGAGGCGTCTTCAGTGGTATTTAGTGCCGTGATTGTACGGTAGATTGTTTAAAAGCATTTAATTACAAATTACACTGTTTTACACCGTATTTTAATTTATAGGAACAAAAACTTTACATAATGTTTAATGATACTTGATGATTTTACAATGCTTTTGGAACAAAAATCAAAATGGTTTACTGTATTTGGCTTAAAAAAAAGGCTTGTTAAAGTTTAATTCAGGTCAAGTTTATTTGTATAGTGCTTTTCAAGATTATCATTAATCCAAAGCAACTTTATTTAGGGTACATGTTATTACATTACACTCAAAATCAGAAATAAGATATGCTGAACACTATAAAAGAAAACACTATAAAGTACTTTTTCCATAAAATGACACCAAGTGGCCTGAGTGTGGATTTAATTATGCTTCTTCTTGAATATCTTGATTTTATTTAACCAAAATATCTATTTAAAGTTTGCTGCACTTACAGGAACAGTTGTGAAATGCCGTCATGCACCTTGTGATCTGTGATGTTTCTCTTGTAAACCAGTTTTTCTAGTTGTGGTGTAAGACAGAGTTCATGCAAGGCGAAAGCAAGAATGATCCAAATGCAGATTAGACGTGTGTTGAAAAAGTCAACCAAAATAAACCAGGGACTACATCTTGCTTAAACGGGAATGTAAAGTCCACACTAGTCACTTTTAACTAGTTACTTTTACTACGGCATCAAAATATTTAGTAGAGGGTAAGTTGTTGCTTAGTGTCTCATTACAGTACGTCAACAGGTTGGGTGTAATTTTCCCTAAGTAGGACATCTGCGTTGTTCCTGGAACAACAATCCAATCAGACAATCAGGTGTAGCCTAACACCATTTGCACTGGTTTACTTGCAGGACGTTTTTCACCTCAGGAATCTTTCGCTTGAGTTGAATTATTTGATTTTGTATGGTGGACGGGGTTGAGGCATCGCTTCCTTTCTCTGTTCGCACACTCTTGCTGCTGATCTACTTTTGAAATGATGATCTTGAGAGTGTAAAAGATGTGATAAGTCTGTACAGATTTCTTCTATGAACTTTTTGACATACAACAAGACTACCAGGTAGGGTAACTGTTGCCAGTGGAAAAGCAAACCCAGTCAAACGACATCAAACACGACATGAAAGCATAAAAGAATGCGAATCAATTTTATAGGGTGGCAAGGTGGCTACACGTGTGTGTGTGTGTGTGTGTGTGTGTGTGTGTAAATGGAGTGTATGGGTGTTTCCCAGTACTGAGTTGTGGCTGGAAGGGCATCCGCTGCGTAAAACATATGTCGGAATAGTTGGTGGTTCATTCCACTCTGGTAATCCCCTGAAAAATAAGGGATTAAGCTGAAAGAAAATAAATGAAATCAAGTTTATCTCAAACCCTTGACGATGTCATTGAGACATCAGAGTAGGCAATCGGCATCAAATCAATTAGCATTTTTAAAAATGATTTTGGGTGGCGCAGTTGGTAGCATTGTTGCCTGACAGCAAGGTCACTGGTTCAAGCCTCGACTGCGATAGTTGCCTCAGTTGGTCAGTTCTCCCCGTGCCTGCGCAGGTTTCCTCCGGGTGCTCCGGTTTCCCCCACAGTTCAAATACGTGCTATAGGGGAATTCTTCTTCTTCTTCCAGCGGCGCTACGGCCAGTGTAGAGCCTATTCCATAACTCCTCTCCAGCCTTCAAGATCCAAAGCCGGCTTTCTCCAAGCATGCACTCTTAGGACACGTAGGGCATCTTCTACATCATCTAACCACCTCTTTTGTGGCCTACCAGGACGTTTCCTTTCTTTTAGTTTTAGGTTGTATGTGTAACCCCGCCGGTCCTACACCACCCAACCCACTCCGAGCTGGGATTGAACTGGCAACCTTCCGCATGGGAGTCGGTTGCTCTAACAAGGCAATGGTCTTTAGCCTCTGTTGCTAGAGCACCTTTAGAGGTCAGAGGAGTGAGGTTTACCTGCATAGCACTTCACTAGCTGGCATTTGTTACACTCACTCCCATCCGGGTCACGGCACCAATATACCCCCGCCGGTCTTACATCACCCAACCCTCTTTGAGCTGGGATTGAACTGGCGACCTTCCGCATGGGAGTCGATACCCATGGTCTTTAGCATCTGTTGCTAGAGCACCTTCAGAGGAGTGAGGTTTACCTGCACAGCACTTACTAGCTGGCCTGTTACATACGCTGTTTCTCTCTAAATGGCCCAGCCGTCTAAAGCCTGATTTATACTTCTGCGTCAGGTGACCGGCGTAACCCACGGCGCATGCAACACGCGTGGCTGTGCATTTATACTTCTGCGCGCTGTCTCTGTCGGTCTGCATTAACACTTCCGAAACGCTAGTTGGCAGTGATGTGTAAATGTTCCTCTGTGTCGAGTTTCTTCTGTGCTTTTTTGCTTTTCCTGAACACTTCCGGGATGTACAAGTGGCTCAAACTCGCTCATTTTGAGGCAGGAACCGGCGGACGTGCAACAATTTTAACTATGAGGTAAACACAAAACAAAACTTTACATCCGGAGCTCCTTCACGGACTCCACACTTGTAAACAATCGCTCGCGCCATTCGCACGGCTCTCGGTCCCGCCCAGACTCGTCAGCGCTACCAAGCCGACCAATCACAGAGCTTACGCTACGCGTCGTTGCGACGTGTAGTTACATTTTTTGAGAGGTGCACATCAGTGACGGCGATGGCCACGGCGAAGGGCTATGCGTCAGCGCCGTAGCATACGCCGGTGTTTGACGCAGAAGTATAAATCAGGCTTTATACGGTTCCTCTTTATTTCCATGACCAGGCTTGGCTTTGCGTACATGTCTGCCACTTCTGCATCTTTCCTTATGCGCCATTCACCTTGGTCCAGCTTTGGTCCATAAATAGGATCTTCCTCTCCCATGCGTTAAGAAGCTGTTTGTAAGAGTTCTCAATACCCACGTTTCACTGGCATACATTACCACTGGCCACAATATTGCGCGGTAGAGTCCTTCCTTGGGGAGCTGGGTAAGCTAAAGTGTAGTGTATGAGTGTGAATGAGAGTGTATGGATGTTTCCTAATGCTGGGTTGCAGCTGGAAGGGCATCCGCTGCATAAAACATTTGCTGGATAAGTTTGTGGTGACCCCAGATGAATTAACTGACTAAGTCAGAAAGAAAGTAAATGAATGAATAAAAAGTTTTTGATGTCTATTTGACACCAAGGCAACCCCCCTGAAATTCTTGTCAGGGTGACCCATACCAAACCGTACTGTACTGTTACAAACCCTCCTGTAGTTTCTTAGAATTTATCAAACAAAGGTATAATCCCATCCTGTGCAACAAAGGAGACTTGAACGCAACCGACGTCATAATTATGACTCTGACAACTCGTGAAGAGGAATGTCCCAGGAGGACTTGAGCATAGTTTACCCTGTCAAGTTTCCCTCTTGTCTCTGTTGTAGTTATTTCTTGAATTCATCACATTGTTTTCTTTTTCCTTTAAACTCCCTTCAGGGTTTGTCTTCACTGCCTTGTTCCCACTCACTCTGCACATGGCTCCTTCCTCTCAGAGCCATGACACTACGCAATGCTGGATGATAAAAACACCACCTTTAAAATGAGTCTGAAGGAGGAGCTGAGGGGAACTACAGCCTCTCCAGAAGCCAGCTGTGTGTCTGTGAAGAGTAACACATCTATTGTCATGCCTCCTAACATCAGTGACGTGGACGTGACCTCTGACCTCAGGTGAGAGAAAGCACTGATGTCAATTACACTTCATTAAAAACTTACAAAGGAATCAATTGATTATTTTGATTGATTCTAGGAAACTGAATAGTCTCAAAGAAACATCTCCAGAAGCCAGCTGTGTGTCTATGAAGAGTAACACATCTATAGTTATGCCTCCTAACATCAGTGATGGAGATGTGACCTTTGACCCCAGGTAAAACAAACAACTGACATTAAATGGATCTCATTAAATACATGAATAGAGACTGATTGAGGGTTGATTGTTGTCAGCAGGCTGAATATTCACAAACCAGCCACTCCAGAACCCAGCTGTGTGTCTGTGAAGAGAACTACATCTATAGTTATGCCTCCTAACATCAGTGATGGAGCTGTGACCTCTGACCTTGGGTAAGACAAAATGCTGATACTGAAAAACAGCTTAAATACAGATTTGCCTTGTGTAAATCTTATACTGAGTGATATTTTTTTAAGTTGAATGAAGGATTTCTTTGGTAACATATATTATACTTAACTCACTTGCTTTTTTTATTGTGATTGAGAATTGATATTTCTCATTTGACTCAGCAGAAAGAAAAACAATCTGATCCAGAGTCAGTCCAGATGGGGAGTTTCCAAGTCCAGACCTACAGAAGACATTGACTGTCCTCAAAACAGAAAGAAATGCAGATGGGGATCCAGTTCTACTGGTTCTGCTGACGGCATCACTACAGCAGACCAGCAGGAGAACCCTGGAATCCTGGAGAAACCTTTACATGATGAAGTACAGAGAGTTAAAGACCAGCACAAAATTAGCTTGAAAAACAAATATGAGAGATTATTTGAGGGAGTCAAACTCCAAGAGAACCAAACCCTCCTGAACCAGATCTACACCCAGCTGTACATCATAGAGGGAGAGAGTGAAGGAGTGAATGAAGAACATGAGGTTTTACAGATGGAGAAAACAGCCAGAACAAAACACTCCCAACACACTCCAATCTACTGCAATGACATCTTTAAAGAGGAGAAAGAGCAAATCAAGACTGTTTTTACTAAAGGCATCGCTGGAATCGGAAAAACCGTCTCTGTGCAGAAGTTCATTCTGGACTGGGCCGAGGGAAAAGCCAATCAGGATGTAGATTTCATGTTTGTGCTTCCATTTCGAGAGCTGAACTTGATCAGAGATCATCAGTACAGTCTTCACACACTTCTGCTGGACTTTCATCCTGAACTTGAAGATCTGGAGCCCAAGATTTATGAGGAGTGTAAAGTTGTGTTCATCTTTGATGGTCTGGATGAAAGCAGAATCACACTGATGTTTTCAGACGCTCCGCAAGTTTGTGATGTGACTGAGACTTCATCAGTGGCTGTGTTGATGTCAAAGCTGATGAAAGGAGAGCTGCTTCCCTCTGCTCTCATCTGGATCACCTCCAGACCAGCAGCAGCCAATCAGATCCCCTCCAAATACATCAAGCGTCTGACAGAAATTCAGGGATTCACTGAGCCTCAGAAGGAGGAATATTTCAGGAAGAGAATCAGTGAGCAGCATCAAGCCAGCAGAATCATCTCACACATCAGAAGAGCAAGAAGCCTCCACATCATGTGCCACATACCCGTCTTCTGCTGGATCTCATCCACTGTGCTTCAGAAGCTCCTGGAAGAAGATCTGAGTGCAGAAATCCCTCAAACTCTGACTGAAATGTACATCCACTTCCTGCTGATTCAGATCAACATGAGGAATCAGAAGTATGAAGAGAGAGATCCAGAGAAACTCCTGCAGTCCAACAGAGAAGTGATTGTCAAACTTGCTGAAGTGGCTTTCAGACAGCTGATGAAGGGCAATGTGATGTTCTATGAGGAGGACCTGATTGAGAGCGGCGTAGATGTCTCTGACGCCTCAGTGTATTCTGGGATTTGCACTGAGATCTTTAAGGAAGAATCTGTGATTCAGCAGAGGAAAGTCTACAGCTTCATCCATCTGAGTGTTCAGGAGTTCCTTGCTGCTTTCTATGTGTTTTACCATTATATAATTAAAAATGTTGACATGCTACACTTTATTGATCTATTGCATAATCTGCATAAGGGAGCAGTAGATAAAGCCATTGAGAGTGAGAATGGGCGTCTAGATCTGTTCCTGCGGTTTCTGCTGGGCGTCTCACTGGAGTCCAATCAGAGACTCTTCCAGGATCTACTGACACACACAGAGAAGAGCTCAGAGAGCATCAGGAGAAGCACACAGTACATTAAAGAGAAGATCAGAGATGGACATGGACTCTCCACTGAAAGATCCATCAATCTGTTCCTCTGTCTGCTGGAAGTGAAAGATCAGACTCTGTCCAGAGAGATTCAGGAGTTTGTGAAATCAGACAAACAGTCAGAGAAGAAACTCTCTCCTGCTCACTGCTCAACAATCGCCTACATGCTTCAGATGTCAGAGGAGGTGCTGGATGAGCTGGAGCTCCAGAAATACAACACATCAGATGAGGGCAGGAGAAGACTGATACCAGCCGTCAGCAACTGCACAAGAGCTCTGTGAGTGTTTGACCAAGTGTTACAGTGAAGAAACTTTCCTGAATGGAATTTATTTCTTATAAATAGATCTTGTGTTTGTTTTAGGTAAAACTGAATTCTCATTTGTTCTGCTCTTCTTCCAGTCTTGCTGGCTGTAATCTCTCTGCTCAGGATTGTGAAATTGTGTCGTCAGTTCTTCAATCCTCAAACTGTGTCCTGAGAGAGCTGGACCTGAGTAACAATGACCTGCAGGATTCAGGAGTGAAGCTGCTCTCTGCTGGACTGAAGAGTCCAAACTGTCAGCTGGAGATACTGAGGTGAGACTTTCATACTGAGTTCCGACAATTACAGGTTAAGATTCCATACAAACTTTAAAATAACCTGCTGATTTGTGTATGTGTCGGCAGGTTGTCTGGCTGTATGGTGACAGAGGAAGGCTGTGGTTTTCTATCTTCAGCTCTGAGTTCAAACCCCTCACACCTGAGAGAGCTGGATCTGAGCTACAATCACCCAGGACAATCAGGAGTCCAGCTGCTCCAACACACACTGGAGGATCCACACTACACACTGCAGAAACTCAAGTATGTGGAGCAGTAACAGAATACAAATGATCATCAGTTTGGCTGATGAATAATAAACTAATAAACCTTTGTCATAGGTTCTTTGAGAGTTCCTTGCCAAGGTGTTTTCGTCTGTCATTGAAAATTAATGTATGTATTTATTTACTTTCTAGGTTGGATTTTGGAGGTCGTTCTAGGATCATACCTGGATTGAGGAAATGTAGGTCTTGTTTTTCTTAAACACACATTGATCTAAGAATATACCAGGGTACGCTTCAAACGGTGTATTGTTTTGAGGGCAAAAAGAAGTTGGGAAAGGTGTAGTTACAGCATACTGTTTTTGAACCTTCCAACACCCTCTTAATGGAGTAGGTTGTAAATGTATTTCGCTGCTCGCATGTACTCCTAAACATAACGATGGCAGCTGAGAGAGAAGAACATTGTTATTTTCCACATGGTCACATCTTTACATTGTTTCCTGTTTGCCGTAGACAAACACTGAATGGCACCATTGTTGTCCACAAACTGTGGCATGGTAAGGTGAACTTCTTGTCCAATGTGTGACACCAAGTCTTCAATATCTCTTCAAGGGTGATCGTACTTGTGCAGATGTAACCCCGCCGGTCCTAAGCCACCCAACCCGCTCCGAGCTAGTATCGAACCGGCGATCTTCCGCATGGGAGTCGGTTGCTCTAACAAGGAGGCCAAAGACCATGCCCTCCAGCGACTGTCGCTAGAGCACCTTTAGAGGTCAGAGGAGTGAGGTTTACCTGCACAGCACTTCACTAGCTGGCCTCCGTTACACTGACACATCTTTCAAACTGCCGAAATGATCCCAAAAAGAATATTTAGTTTTGTTGGTGTTCAAAATAATGTCATTTTATTTTGGATTTGATTTGACGTATATCGAGGCCTTAATTGACTCTGGTCCGTTGAATTATTCGAAAACAATGTATTCCTGAGGTGTAACATCCATTCTGCTCAACCACAGTTTTAGCCTAAATTATTAGCACTTTTCATTCAGGAATTCACACTCAGACATTGCTTTATAATGTTAGCAGGTTTGGCATGTTGTCCCGGGAGAGAACCCTGAGCTCGGGGATAATTGAGGCCAGGGCTCCCGCCTGGTCAATGAGCATGTAAGGTAGTCTGAGATCAGGTAGTTCTCATGAACTCCCCGAAATCGTTCAGCCTATTCCTTAATTATCAGGAGCAGCCCTAGAGGAATAGACAGCTAAAAAATTAAGGTCTTCAAAAAATGAAGATAAGGGAGTACCGTTAGATGGAATACTAATGTTGAGTTTGGAATGATCTGATTGGCTTGCTAATGATTACGGATGGGGGACCAATCACAACCAATCATATCACGTGCTCCTCTTGAAAGTAGTTTGGGAGACTTCACTTATGACCGAGACTGCTGAAAGCTCATCCTGTAAGTTCTCTTCTCATCTCTCTTCTTGTGTTTAGATGCGGTTGATCTCACACTGGATCCAAACACAGCGAACGCTCAACTTCAGCTTTCTGAGGGAAACAGGAAAGCCACACATGTGAAAGATCCTCAGCAGTATCCCGATCATCCGGAGCGGTTCGATACCTATCCTCAGGTCCTGTGTAAAGAGACTCTGACTGGACGCTGTTACTGGGAGGCTGAATGGAACGGACGGGTGACTGGTATAGCCGTGGCATCTAGAGGAATCAGCAGGAAAGGAGTGAGTGACTGTGTGTTTGGATGGAATGATAAATCCTGGAGTCTCTTCTGCTCTGATAACAGTTATGTTGTTTGTCACAATAACGACAGAACGGATATTACCGCCCCTTCACCGCCCTCTAATAGAGTCGGTGTCTTTCTGGACGTGCCGTCCGGCTCTGTGTCCTTCTACAGCGTCTCTGACGCACACACACTCACACACTTACACACATTCAACACCACATTCACCGAACCCCTCTATGCTGGATTCAGAGTGTATGATTTCTCAGTGTCTTTGAGCAATATCTGAACCTTAAACAGCTCAAATGTTAGTTCTGTTCCTGCTGAGGCATCAAATGGATTTGCATAAGTGATGCATAAGTGATAAGTGATGTCGGGATGAAGTGCAAATAGGATGAAAATGTATTTAAATATGTGACTTTTCAAATTGAGAGATAATTGGGGCAGGAGTTCATGTTAATGCATCTCTGTCTGTTTTTAGAAAAGTTCTTGTGGTATTTTCTGTTTATTCTGTGTCTGAACTAATGTTGTCAGAAGTATTGGTACAAGTCGGTACTGAAATTTCAAAAACGTTTATTTCCCGATAATGTTTGTGCGCTTTAGAGGTCTGCACTGGACAGATTTTTTAGTCCTGCTCCCGCCAGGTTTTATTCCACACCTGACTGCTCCCGTTGTATATTCAGTCTTTGTTCACCCGCTGCCCTCTTAGAATCATTTTCTACCTGACCTGACCCGACTGTTCCCATTAAATTTAGATCTTGTTTCTAAAAGCATGTTGAGCATGTACAGCTGATTGGCCATCGATTTCACATGCTCAACAGAAACAACTGTGAAAATGGACGTTAATAAAATTTCAGTACTGAAGTCAATACTTTTGACCACCCTACTCTGAAAAATCAATCTTACATTAGAGTTGGTAAATGCAGCTCTTGCTTTGTTTGCATTAATAACCAAGTAAGCACAATATCACTGCTGTTGATAATGCTGGCTTCAGCAGAGCAGAGCAAAGCAGAGCACCTCGTCACTTGCCCTAGTTTACTCACAGGATGTTTTTCCCTGATGTGAATTTGTCACTTGTGTTAAATGCAATTGACACCTGTGAACATCCTTCATACTGCACTGCGAGCATTTACAACCATTTGCATGTTTACGTTGACCATCGCATGTCATTTTAATCGTGCAAAAATTTATTTCGCATTTAATTTGAATCCAGCATAAACATTCAACATCTAGCCCACAGGAAAATATTTAAATCGCATTATCTGTGTTATATTTCATCTGCAACAACAACACTGCTCTTATATAAAGAGGTAGGCTTGCTCACAGCAAGAAGGTCGCTGGTTTGAGCCTCGGCTGGGTCAGTTGGCGTTTCTGTGTGGAGTTTGCATGTTCTCCCCATGTTTGCATGGATTTCCTCCAGGATGCTCCGGTTTCCCCCACAGTCCAAACACATGTGCTATAGGGGAATTGGGTAGGCTAAATTGTTTATAGTGTATGAGTGTGTGTGGATGTTTCCCAGAGATGGGTTGCAGCTGGAAGGGCATCCGCTGTGTAGAACATATGCTGGATTAGTTGGTTCATTCCACTGTGGCGACCCCTGATTAATAAAGGGACTAAGCTGAAAATAAAATGAATGAATGAATATCCACGCAACATGACGATCTGTTAAAGGGGAAGTAGTATGTTCCAAAGCTGGCATACTCTTCTGTTGCACACTCAAAAGTATTAAATTTTGCTTCACAAAAAAAGTACATACTTTTAGGGCGTAAAATAAGTATGCGAATTAGGATGCAGCACAAGCGTGTCAACTTTGTCTTCCTCTTCTGTTACAAGCGGGTGACAGAAGCTTAAAGTTGTGTAGCGCCATCTAATGTCAAGGAGGGATTTTGCATACTCTTCTGCTCGACGCCAGTGAAAATTGCTTGGGGTTTAATCCAGAAAAACGTCTTGAAAACCCTGACGATAAACGCAAATGAAAAGCATCCTGGTGTGTACGAGCCTTAAATATTTGACTGTTTTTCTTTTCTAAAATGGCTTCTTTTATAGATCTATCATAATGAGTGCAGCAGAGGGTTAAAGTTTAAACTTTCCGTTTAATCCAGTATCTTACAAATGTCACTAAATGATAAGTAGAAAGCAGAAAACTTTGTTATATTATGTTTCATCTGGAGGAATTCTTGCTTCTTTTAGCTTGACTGGAATAATTAAAACAATTAATCAAAATCAGGTCAATATTATTAGTCCCCTCAATTAGTAAGAAATTATTAGAAAACAAGTACATAGAATGTTTTGCCATAAAAATATGAGCAGCCTTGATGAAAAAATCAAGTCTTCATGCAGGAGCTTAAAAGAACTAAAGTGCATTGTTTTCTTCAGAAACTGCATTAACCAATACACGGATTTATTTTCCAGCAGTCAGATCAAATGTGTTGAGAATGGCTCTCTCTAGTGGTGAAATGTGGCATCGCATCTCTGAGTAACACCTGTAGGAGGAACTCATCTGAGTTCTTGCTGATTCTTATCTAAACATTATTAGTTCCATAATGTATTGCAGAACATTTCTAGAGCTCTTGGTGTGGGACAGGGGCAGTTTTGGTATAATTATATAGTACAATTATATTACTGTTACATCTGCACAACTCTGGTTCACACTCATTGCCACATGCCCTTAAGTGTAATTGTATTGTTTACAATTTTTTATTTTTTATGTATATTTTTAGATTACATGTTATGTATAATTGTATTTATTGTAATTTCTTTCTAAAATTCTACTTTTGTATTAATATTATATGTTAGGCACTTAGGGTGTGAGAGCAATGGATTTTCGATTCTCTGTATGACCTGTACATGTGGTTAAATAGACAATATAGCTGACTTTTGACTATGTGTTTATGGGTGGGCTAATGTGTAAGTACAATGTAAAAACCTTTATTTATATAATAAGTGTACCTAATGTTTCATTAAATTGTAAGAACAAAGAAATTAAGGACAATTCCTATAAGATGTGACGTGTTATTATATATTTATATTAGAACTATAGCACACATGAACTATAGCAACTGATAATAATATTATAGTTTTTGATCCATACTACTTTAAAAATTTAACCCCAATTTGGGGTCAAATGTGGCCTAACCCAAGCATTGTTTTCATGGTGTCATTTAAATTTCATTGAATTAATTAACCTAATGTTCGTTCTGTTCATATTTTTAGTTGTTTAGTGTTTCCCAACCCTGTTCCTGGAGGCACACCAACAGTACATATTTTGCATGTCTCCCTAATCTGAGGCATTACCCTCAGGTTTTGGAGTCTCTTCTTATATTCTAATGTTCTGATTCAGGTGTGTTTGATTAAGGAGAGATTGTAAATGTGTACTGTTGGTGTGTGTTCAGGAACAGGCTTGGGAAACGCTGGTCTGGACTGTGTGTGTGTGTTTGTGAGGTTGTTTCTGGGTGTTTTCAGCCCTGATGGCGTTCGTAGTTCATCAGCTCTGCACTGAGGTGAGTCTGATTTTATTTGCCTGTGGGCTCTGTGGTTCATCTATATTGATACTCGTTTTCTATTTAAGTGGACGCGGCCGTATGCAAATGTTCGTCAACATGCAAAAACACAATCATCCAGTCGACCACTGCAGCTCTGGAGGAGTTTTAGACAGATTTGCATGAAGCTACTGGAAATATTCCTCAGAGATTTTGCTCCATATTGTCATGATAGCATCACACAGTTGCTGCAGATTTGTCGGCTGCACATCCATGATGCCAATCTCCCGTTCCACCACATCCCAAAGCTGCTCTGTTGGATTGAGCTCTGGTGACTGTGGAGGCCATTTGAGTACAGTGAACTCATCGTCATGTTCACCAGTCTGAGATGATTGAGCTTTATGACATGCTGCGTTATCCTGCTGGAAGTAGCCATCAGAAGATGGAGACACTGTGCTCATAAAGGGATGGACATGGTCAGCAGCAATACTCAGGTAGGCTGTGGCCAGTGAGTGTATATTCAAGTATGAAGCATATTAGTGTGTGTAAATGGTCTTGCTCTGTAGTTAGTCAGCACAGAAATGACAGCAAATCCAGAAGAATGCCATAAATAATGTGCACAGGATCCCACTATTGGCCTACGCAGTGATTAAAGGCTCTTTAAAAATCTCAAATACAGATTCATGATTAAAATATGATACAACATTTAATACATTGGCAAACAGCATTTAAGACTTTTTAATAATTTTTTAAAGACCTCTAAATTGATTTATCATCTTTTAATCATTTTTAAGACGCCTGCGGACACCCTGGAAAACTAAATATGCTCATTTGTCCCATATCACGCAGCCCTAACACACACACTGACCGAGAGATCCTTTGGGGCAGGGTCTCTCCACTGTTTCTCCTCTGTGTGTCAGGAGCCACTGCACTCCCCGAGTCACGCGGCCCTCACACATCGGTGTCCGGGGCCCCTGGGGTGGGACGCCCTGCCGGAGCCCGGTTTTTGGCTCCCACTGGGTGAAAGGTCACTGACGGGACAGAAGTGGGACTGAAGCCCATGGAAACGGTGGAGGAGAGAGAACTGGGCGGAGTCGTGGAGAGAAGAGGAGTGGAGAGCGGATCTGAGAGGAGGAAAACAGAAGAAATCATCAGGATGTTTGCAGAGAGATTAAACTGAAGAGACTTATAGAGACTTTAGTGCAGTTACAGAGCTGTAGTTCAGATCCCTCATTGATTAATTTAGATAATTCAGCAGAGATCTGTGTAAAAAGCGTCTCTGCTGTGTCTTGAGTGTGTGTGTGTTTCAGTTTGAGCTGAGAATAGCACCCGGAGAATGTTCTTCAGCTCTCTGAAACTGATCCTAATTGTGGTGTTTTGTTGACTGTCGCTTTAAATGCAAATGAGATTGTGCTCTTTACAGAAAAGGGTGGAGCTACTGACACCTGTGCATCATCATCTATGATCCTCTTAGTCTATGCTGACATCATCTTCAGCAGCTCAAACACTCTAATGGCTAATGGACAGACGGCTGCTTCTCACTCAGGGCTGCTGTTTATGCTAATGAGATGAAGAGATGGGCACTAGTGGGCGGGGCTTTACCCCTCTGATGACATGCTCAAAGGGAGAATGTCAATCACAGTGTTTCTCCATCAAGTCTGATTAGATCAAACACAGTTCAGTACTGTTGAGCACTAGAGCTGCTGGAGATACACACAAACACACACACACTACTGGGGTTAAACCCCATATTAAAGTAATTTCTGCATAATCGGTGCCCTGTTAAGGATCAATCCTTTACAGTAGTTTTCTTCTGAACGCTAAACGGCTCCCTAAAAGCACTGACCGGTGGTGGGCTGCGGCGGGCTGAACTCCAGCGGGTAGCGCAGCACGATGTAGTTGTTCCAGACGTACAGCTGGTTGTCTCGGGGGTTGTAGCTGATGGAGGAGATGTGCTGGTAGGGGTTCGGGAAGGGGATTCTGACCGGCTCCTCGCGGTTCCTCCGTGTGTCGTAGGCGTACAGGATCAGATCTCCTCCCGCCTCGCTGTCGTCGTCCTGGTAGACGGAGCGCACGGCGTACAGGATCCCACACGCCACGAACGCGTCCGACGCCATGCGCTTCTTGAAACTGGTCTGCCACGTGCCCTCGAAACGCAGCGTGTACGGGTTCACCTGACACACACAAGACAGTCAGCTTATTTTTCAGCTTATATTATTCTTCAGCTTATTTATCAGGGGTCACCACAGCAGAATATTGTTATTGTTATTGTTATGATCTAGCTATTCTATAAGCAAGTTTCTCAATAACTCTTTAATTGTTTTCTATTTGGCTTTATTTCTATTTGAGTTTCTGACCTGGCTGACCACCAGGCGTCCATTATTGGCTTCAGTGGTGTAAATCACCCACAGCCCATGTTCGTCCACCGCCAGGTCGATGTCAGATTTCCCGCCCCTATGGTACGGCGAGGCGTCATGATAGTTTGCATTCACAATAACAGCTTCGCCGCTCTTGATGCGGGTTCGCAGGTCATATTTCACTATGTTGCGCGTTCGCTCCTTATTGTAGAACACGGCGCCGTCATACACCACAAACCCAGTGCCGTCCACTCGACTCGGCAGCCTGCAGATTACACAAACTCATTATTACAGCATTTGAAGACACGTGCGTTTACAACGGTGCCTATATCATTTGGGTTTAGACTCCCCTTGTGGCTGTTATAGGAACTGCAGCCATCACGTTTTCAGATAAAACAAGATTACAGATAGATAGATAGATAGATAGATAGATAGATAGATAGATAGATAGATAGATAGATAGATAGATAGATAGATAGATAGATAGATAGATAGATAGATAGATAGATAGATAGATAGATAGATAGATAGATGTGAGGATAAATGGATGGATGGACAGATGGATGGATCATTAGATAAATAGACAGATAGATGTGTAGATGGATGGACAGACGGACGGATGGATATATGGCTAGATGGATATATGGATGGATGGATAAATGGATGGATGGATAGTTGGACCTATAGATGGACGGATGGATGGATGGATGGATGGATGGATGGATGGATGGATGGATGGATAAACGGATGGATAGATGTGAGGATAAATGGATGGACGGACGGATGGATGGATGAATAGATAGACGTGTAGATAAATAAATGGATGTGTGGATGGATGGACAGACTGACAGATGGATAGATAGATAGATAGATAGATAGATAGATAGATAGATAGATAGATAGATAGATAGATAGATAGATAGATAGATAGATAGATAGATAGATAGATGGATGGATGGATGGATGGATGGATGGATGGATGGATGGATGGATGGACGGACGGACAGATATATAGATGGATGGATAGAAAGATGGATGGATGGATAGATAGATATAGATGGATGGGTGGATAGATGGATGGACAGACAGTTGGATGGATGGATAGATGGACGGACGAATTGATGGATTAATAGACATGTAAATGGATGAATATATGTATGGATGGATAGATAGACGTGTAGATAAATAGACAGATAGATGTGTAGATGGATGGATGGATGGATGGTTGGACAGATAGATAGTTAGACATGTAGATAGATGGATAGATGGACTGATGGACGGATGGATAGATAGCTAGATGGATAGAAAGATGGATAGATGGAGGGATGGATGGATGGATAGATAGATAGATAGATAGATAGATAGATAGATAGATAGATAGATAGATGGATGGATGGATGGATGGATGGATGGATGGAGGAATAGCTGTTATGTTATGTAATTATTATTTTTGCTACAATCAAGCACACACTTGCTATTCGAAAGTGAAAGTGAAAGTAAAAAGTGCCTTGATTACATTTGATCAAAGAATAAATAGACACTGTGAAACTCACTTATACGTGGTGGTGACTCTGTTTTGAATGTAGTCGTCCCAGGAGGCGTATTCATACAGCATGTCGGTGCGATAGGGCGTCCAGGGCATCACATACAGTCTATCGCCCGCCTGCAGGGGGTCTTTACACCACGCCCCCGAATGATCCTCCGCTTCCCGCACCGAACTGGGCTCCAGCACGCGCACCAGTGTTCCAGGACAGACAAAAACTGCAGAGACAGAGCCATAATAGAGGAGTATTAGCAGGAGCAGAGGATGGGGTGTATTAGACTGATGAAGGAATAGATCCGATGGACAGATCTATCCTACACACGCAGGTGAAAATACAACGTCATTACAAGAAGATAGACAGACAGACAGACAAAGGGATAGATAGATAGATAGATAGATAGATGGATGGATGGATGGATGGATGGATGGATGGATGGATAGATAGATAGATAGATAGATAGATAGATAGATAGATAGATAGATAGATAGATAGATAGATAGATAGATAGATAGATAGATAGATAGATAGATAGATAGATAGATAGATAGATAGATAGATAGATAGAAAGATAGATAGAAAGAACAACAGATGAGTGTGTGCATTTGTTTAGTCTGTGTGTGTTTTTAGTGTGTAAGTGTATGAGTTTGTGTGCATGTTTAGTCAAAGTGTGTGTGTGTGTGTGTGTGTTTAGTGTGTGCAAGTATCTTAGTATGTGTGTGTGCAAGTCTTTTGAGTCTGTGTGTGTGTTTGTGTGTGCATGTGTTTAGTCTGTGTGTGTTTTAGTGTGTGCATGGTTTTTGAGTGTGTGTGTGTGTGTATGTGTGTGCATGTGTTTGTATGCATATGTGTGTGTGTATGAGTGTGTGTGTTTGTGTGCACATGTTTAGTCTGTGTGTGTGTTTTAGTGTGTGCATGGTTTTTGAGTGTGTGTGTGTATCTGTATGTGTTTGTGTGCATGTTTTTAGTGTGTGTGTGTATGTGTGTGTGTGTGCGCCCATGTTTTTAAAAAGTGTTTTAGTATGTGTGTGTGCATGTTTTTGAGTGTGTGTGTGTGTGTGTGTGTATGTATGTGTTTGAGCATGTTTTTACTGTGTGTGTGTGTGTGTGTGTGTGTGTGTGTGTGTGAGTGTGTTTGTTTGCATGTGTTTTTAGTGTATGCAAGTGTTTTAGTATGTGTGTGTGCAAGTTTTTCTGAGTGTGTGTGTGTGCGCGTTCATGTGTTTTTAGTGAGAGTGTGTGTACATGTTTTTGTGACATATCAGGACACAAATCTGTATAATGACATGGGTATGACTCGGGTATTACAAAAAGAAGGTGAAATACGAGGACATTGGTGACGTCCTCATTTCTCAAAATGCTTATAAATCCTACAGAATGAGTTTAATCAGAGAGTAAAGCTGCACACAGTCTCCTGTGATGGTTGGGTTTAGGGGTGGGGGTCGGGTGAGGGCAATACAATATACGGTTTGGGCTGCATAAAATAAATGGAAACCTATCTTAATGTCCCCACTTTTCACAAAAACAAACGTGTGTGTGTGTGTGTGTGTGTGTGTGTGTGTGTGTGTGTGTGTGTGTGTGTGTGCGTGCGTGCGTGCGTGCGTGCGTGCGTGCGTGCGTGTGTGTGTGTGTGTGCTGTATAAACACACCTCCCAGTGTCTGGTTGTTCATTTTCCCTGACTCCAGCATCCCCGGCTGAGCTCGGCTGGTCACACGGTGCTGAAAACTCACCGTCTCCCCCAGACGCACAGCAGCAGTGCGGGGACGCACCGACACACCGGGGCCCTGAGCACACACTAAACACCAAACACATAAATACATTGTGTCCCGTTAAAACACACACACACATCAGGTTTGAGCAGTAATCATAACGGTCAGACGTACACTAGGGTTTCATAAGTTAATGTATTGACTAATACAGGAGTCGACCCCTCACTGATCTCTCTGTGTTTACAGGAGACTCACAGTAACATTCATTCATTTTCCTTCAGCTTCAGATTCATCAGGGGCCGCCACAGTGTAATGAACCGCCAACTATTCCAGCACATGTTTTAAGCAGCGGATGCCCTTCCAGCTGCAATCCAGTACTGGAAAACACCCATAGTTCATCAATTCCCCTATAGCGCATGTGTTTGGACTGTGGGGAAAACCGGAGCACCCGCACTGAAACAGCAGCTGACCCAGCCGAAGACTGTGTGTGAGATGAACTGTGTGCTCTCGCTGACCTTCAGTCCGGCTCTGGTAAACAAACACTAATCAAACTCCACATTTTCAAGCAACGAAAAGCAAGAAAATCTGCTCTGATCACTTTCAATTTCTTTATTTTAAGGTGATTTGATTAGAGCAGAGTCAGATTTACCACATTACTGATACAAGTAATCGAGTACATTAATACTCCTCTATTAATCTCACAGTAAAAGCAACAGAATAATGCAGCAACAGAGCTCTTTATCAGCTGTTGATCACTGTGGCCTTTAGCACAGCAGTATATTTTGATCAGTTTTTATTATATATTTTTATTGTCCTGTATTTTTATTTATTTTTGTTATCAATTAGTTTTATTGTATTTTTTATATGCTGTTTTTACTTTTATTTTGATAAAATTGTTAATTTTAATTTAATTTAATTTGTTTGTTTTTATTTAAATTTAATTAAAATAGTTTGTTTTATTGTAATCAAATTTGTTTGTTTTTATTTAATTGTTTTCTTAGTTTTTATTTTTATTTTATTAAATTTATTTGTTTTTATTTTAATTTAATTAAAATATTTTAATTTAATTACATTTTTTATTATATTAGTTTGTTTTTATTTTTTATTTAATCAAATTTGTTTTTATTTTTATTTAATTAAATTTGTTTTGTTTAATAAAATTTGTTTGTTTTTACTTACTTAAATTTGTTTGTTTTTATTTTTATTTTATTAAATTGGTTTTGTTGTATTTCTTTATTTGCTGTTTTTGTTATGCTTCTGTTTTTAATTTTATTTATTTACGTTTAATTTTATTGAGTTATTTTGTTTTTTATATTCTACTTTTTATTTTAATAAAATAGTTTTATTTTCACTTTTTATTTAATTAGATTGAATTATATTTTATGCTCTTTTTGTTATGCTTTTGTTGCTCTTTATTTATTAAATTTGTTCATTGTTATTTTTATTTTATAATTTTTTTATTGCTTTATATGCTGTTTTGTTATTTTTTTATTAAATTAATTTAGATTCCTTATTTAATTAAGTTTCTTTATATTACTTTATATGCTGTTTTTGTTATGCTTTTTAAATGTTTTATTTTATTATTTTTTTGTTTTTACTTTTTATTTCATACATTACCTTTTATTTTATTAGTGTTATTGCATTCCTTTACATCCTTTACATGCATATTTAATGCTGTTGTTTTTCTTTTTACTTTTATTAAAATAATTGTAATTTATTTCTTTTTACACAGTTTTTTAATGCTTTTATTTTTTACTCTATTGTTAGCACTTTGTTGTTTTAAAGTGTGATATTAGTAAAGCAGCAGTTATAATTGTATAGGATTATTAAACATACATTTAAAGACATTTAAATTAGGCTACAAATACATCAATACAAACCACATTTAAATAGAGTAATATTCTAAATATATTCTGTATTTAAAGGAATAATTCACAGAATGTTTATTTTTGGGTGAACTGACCCTTTAATAATAAAACACTGAAAGACGCAGCTAAAGCAAAATAGAGAACAGATAAAAGAAGAGAGATACACTGCTGACTAAATGAAGTGTGTGATGCTGGATTATGAGTCACATTTGAGTGATAATAACACAAATAATGAACACAAAACAGACAAAATCAACAACAACAACAATCACTTAAGAACAATAAACACTGACTGAACACAGGATACTGTAATAATACAGAAGGAAGAAGCATGAACGCGTGTAATTATAATAATACTAATAATAATAATAGTCATATTATATAATCTGGATATTCACAACATCATAATGAGCAGAAAGAGTGAATAAATAAAGCGTGACCTGCGCAGAGGAGAGCAGAGAGAGTCAGAGCTGCTGTCTGGAGCTTCATCATGACTGAACTGAACTCTCTGTATCTGTTATCTGCTTTACACACACACACACACACACACACACACACACACACACACACACGCATACATGCACGCACAATCTCTCTCTCTCTCTCTCTCTCTCTCTCTCTCTCTCTCTCTCTCATATACACACTGATACCCCTACTCCACACACACGCATACTGTACATACAGAGAGACATAGAAACACAAACACACAGTCTCCCACACACACACACACAGTCATGTACAAACTTGCAAACACACACATCAACACAAGCACATACATACAGATAGAAAAACAGACAAAAACACACAGACACACACACACTCATACACGTACAGAGAGAGAAAAAGACACACAGTCACACACACACATCTCCCCCTACACACATACATACAGAGACGTAGACACAAACACACACAGTCACATACAGTACACACAAACACACACTTACACACAGTCACATACAGTACACACACACACACACACTTGGGTGTAACTATTTAATTCGGTTAATTATAATCTGAAAATAAATCACTTCTGTACACATCATCAGTTCAGAGACGCAGAAGTGACTTTATTTTTTAAACCTAATTTGCAGAATAATTCTTAATTATCAATAATAACTACTGAACTAAAGAATGACACATTTATCAAGACAGGCGCGCATTCTTCATGAAAAAGGCATTTTTTTTTCAAAATGTGATTCATCTTTATTTCTATAGAACTTTTTACAATGTGGATTGTGTCAAAGCAGCTTCACAGAGATGAGACACGGATTAGTTTATTGACAAATCAGTTAATACAAGAAGTGTCCCCGTGCTGGACTGGATTTAGTGTTTCTGTGTTTGTTTGTTTTTCATTCAGTGTTTCTGTGTGTATTTTTCAGAAAGTTGCCGTTTCCGTCTCCTGACACTGCGTTTTAATGGTCAAACAGGGAAATCACATAGAAAAAAAAGGTTTTTAAAATACCTGTGTGTGTGTGTGTGTGTGTGTGTGTGTGTGTGTGTGTGTGTGTGTGTGTGTGTGTGTGTGTGTGTGTGTGTGTGTGTGTGTGTGTGTGTGTAAAGGGCCTTAGTTTGTTGTAGAGTTTATTTATTTCACAATTCTTATAAGATTCTTGCTAGAAAGCAAGCCAGCCTTGAAGTATCAACACTTCTGCTGAATGTGTGTGTGTGTGTGTGTGTGTGTGTGTGTGTGTGTGTGTGTGTGTGTGTGTGTGTGTGTGTGTGTGTGTGTGTGTGTGTTTGTTTTTACGTTCTGTGGACTTTCTCCAAAAAGCCTTCTGGATGACCGGTTACATCTGACCTACTGTTGCCTAAATAATCATGATGAAGATATGCTTAAGTTGTTGCATCCACGTGAGAAGAGTGTCTAAGTTTATCTTTGTTTTAACCAGTCTGAAAATAAAAAAGACATTGATATTATTTGCTTTTGGCGATTGGTTAGTAACCCACTAAAACATACTGCTGAACACATGGCTGTCACCGGGTCCAGTGCTTTGGTTTTCTGCTGAATTGAACTGCTGACTTGAGACTGTTTAGCTTACCTAATTATCCATTTTGGAGACTAATTAATATCCCAAAATGAGCAAAGCTGTCCAAATCTCTCTTCGAATTTTTCTAAGAAAAGCCAATGTTAGATGTCTACATGAACGTTTGTGTCTGTGTGTTTGGGAAGCAATGAGAATTCTGAGTAACTCAAACTGCTCTGCACAACTAAGGGAAGTAGGGAGTATCAATGTTTTAACAGTAAATGATAAATAAAACTCATCCTGACCAAGCGCCTTAAAAGGAAAGTAAAAGACAGGAGTTCAGTACAAGGGTTTAAACCTGTTACTGGACACTCAAGCAGACGCGCACTGCGGTAAGTTCCAAACATATCTCTCAAATATTTTCTATTGTGGACCAAATAGTTCAGTAAGTCAGTTATTCAGATTATTTATCTGTATTTATATAGAGAGGGTTATCTCAATGCAAGTCAATGCATACAATATAATATTCTGTCATTGTTGGATTATGTGTCAGTTTTGTAAATAGCTTGGTAGATTATTGTGAATTTATTTTCAAGAGTTCACACTCAGCTGATGATTGATTATAAAGCTTGTTTGGCATGCTGTCCCGGGAGAGAGCGCTAAGCTCATGAGATCCTCGAGCCCGGGGCTCCCTCCCGTTGCAAGGCGGGAGGGGAGTTTTAGCTCAGGTAGATCTCGAGAACTCCCCTGCTGTAGTAACCGATGAACAGTAAGTGATCGCTCTTTGGAGATAACTACATACTATAAGCATGTCTATGGTGCCGATTTGGATTAGTCCAGTGGTTCTCAAACATTTTCCATCAAGTACCACCTCAGAAAAAAAGTTGTCTTTGCAAGTACCACCATAATGAGCAGTTTTGAAATACAGTAGCGTATTAGGTCTAGCAAAGCAGCTTAAGCTCTGTACAGTTTAAAAAGAGACATATTAGTTCCTATTATTAAGAACATTTGAATTAAAATGTGCTTTTAAAAGTTGAAAATGGTAGGTTACTGTTCTTAAAAAGTAAAAAATAAACTACTCCTGGTTTATTAGCACCTAAAAATGTTGCCTGGACCTTATAAATATAGGCTCTATGTCATCATATTCGTATATAAATAATTTTTGATCATTTCTTTAAATATATGTAGCATGTACACATTATATATTTGATTAATCCGTGTACCACTATAAGGAAGCCTGCGTACCACTAGTGGTACACGTACCACAGTTTGAGAACCACTGGATTAGTCAATTAACTTAATTTGCATGTTTTTGGATGGTGGGAGGAAACCGGGGAACCCGGGGGAAACACACGTGAGCACAGGGAGAAAGTGCAAACTGCACACAGAAATGTCTGCTGGTTTGGTAAAGCCTTGAACCAGAGATGTTTTTGCTGTGAGGTAACAATGCTACGCACTGGGCCACCATGTCACCCATCTAGGAAGGAAGAGAAGTCGGGGGGGATTCTTCAAAACGAAGATAGCCGTGGAATGAAACCCAGGGTATTTATAGTAGTTTAGGAGTCGTCTGATTGGAGCATTGTGAATTGGATAATGCGGATCCAGCCGCTAGCAATCATAAGCACGTGATCCTCTCGACATTAGTTCATACATAAGCTTCACTTAATGTAAAAGTGAACTGGCATTGTGTTTCATGTAATCTGGAAAGTATTTTAATTCCAGGAGATTTTTAATACTTAGGTGTTGTCCTGAGCATGGACGTTATTATATACAGTATTATGCAGTCTGACCACATCAATATGATATCAGTGAACCAAATACACAAATAGCATTAAATAGGACTGCTGATACACGACTATGCGCTGATTCAATTTTCCATGCAGATGCCCGAAGTCATGTATGTTAAAGTTCCTCACGTATTCTGATTTTGAACAGACATTTGACTTTATGGGAGATTGAGGATTGAGTGAGATATACAGTGCCTCTATTGAGCCAAGACCAGCGATGAAATGATCCCAAGGTATCTATAATCCTGGACCAGGCCGTATCCTGAGCAGCTGTTGCAGTGGTCATAGAGAAGTGGAGAGCATGAGACTGATTCCTGTGACGCTCCAGGGACAGACAAGTCTTCGCTGAGGCCCAACTTCCTGCCTCCGCTGCTAAGACTGCAGCTCTGCACAAGACGTTTGGCCAACGGAGAAATTAAATGGTCGTGCCCAACTAAGCAATAGTATCTGGATGCAGCCTTTATGATGCAAGCTGAGACTGCATTACTCAGCGATGCAATGTCAGACAAAATGCACTAAAATGGAGTGAGTGATGTCACAGTGATGGGTGGGATTAGGTGAGCCCATTAAAAAGCATTGGATGCAGCCCAGATTGCACTGCACCAGGTCTGCAGCCAGACCACTCTCCAACTGAGTCCGATTTCTCTCAAGCTTTATGTCTTTATACTCGCCAAATGGTGGTTTTTTTCCCCTCTCCGCATTCGCCACTAGCTGGCATGGTTTGGGATGGGTAAAGCTTCGCATCGATGGATTTGCTGTTCAGTGTTTAGGCCCTCAATCGTGACTAATAAACCACACTGAACTGAACTTATACACTGAACTACACAGTTTCAATTTACTATGATTTTTTATGAGAAGCTGCTCTGACACAATCTACATTGTAAAAGCGCTATACAAATGCAGGTGAACTGAATTGAATATTATGTATTTTTGAAAAACACCTTTCATGCAGCCTGTAGCACTACTGACAGTGCTCTATAGTCTGCTTGTCTATATAACTTTCCTTGCTGACTGTCTTTTTCTACCATTTTGTTGAGTAGCTAGTCAGAAAATGAGTCTTCAGAAGAGAAGAGAGAATGAAGAGGCTACGTCTGAAAGGAGTTCTGCATCTCCTAAATCAGACTGTGATGCAGCTGTGACCTCTGACCCCAGGTATGAGCTGTGGCATGAGAATTTGCTGATTATTTTTCTTTTATCCAAGCTGACTAATAATAATGACAGAAAATAAGTATAGTTCTGGCAATGTAATGATCAAGAAGTGTATGTCTTGAACGCATTGTGTTTTTGATAAGTGATGTTTGCCAAATTATTAACAGTACAAACAATGTGCCGCCATGAATCTTATCTTTTGTAAATAAGTGACACCTCATTGTACCATTACAGAAATGCACAAAATCCCAGCCCCAGACCTTTACTCTTCCTCAGTGGTGGGACAGTTTTCTTACTCAACCCAAACAGTCCCTTTGAAACATTTAAGGAGGATTTTGGTTTGTCATTTGTTTGTATCAGCAGGAGAAAGAGATCAGAGTCTCCAGAACTCAGTGGTGTGTCTGTGCAGAGTGGAAGTTCCATAATTGGTCGTCCTTCATTCAGTGGTGAACGAGTGACCCCTGACCATCCGTTAGTATGAATTTGTACTTAATAATTTATGGTCGATTTATGGAACTCAATCAAATAAAACTAGTTTTTCCTCCAAACTGGATTATGTAATGCATGCACTGCTCAGGGGTGCAATACCAAGAGGGGTGTCCAAACATATGTGGTAACTGAAATATTTCTTATGATATTCAACATAGTTTAATAACTGTAATGGTCTTTTTTTGCTACAGCTTGCTCAGTAGTAAGGAGACTGTAAATACCTGCATGACAGTGGACAAAACTAAAGCAGTTCATCAGACACATGTGCAAGAGACTGGAGACCTGCAGAGGGTCAAAGACCAGCACAAAACCAGCATGAAGAACAAGTGTGAGAGATTATTTGAGGGAAACAAACTCAATCAGAATGAAACCCTCCTGAACCGTATCTACACCCAGCTGTACATTCTAGATGGAGAGAGTGAAGGAGTGAATGAAGAACATGAGGTTTTACAGATGGAGAAAACAGCCAGAACAAAACACTCCCAACACACTCCAATCTACTGCAATGACATCTTTAAAGAGGAGAAAGAGCAAATCAAGACTGTTCTTACTAAAGGCATCGCTGGAATCGGAAAAACCGTCTCTGTGCAGAAGTTCATTCTGGACTGGGCCGAGGGAAAAGCCAATCAGGATGTAGATTTCATGTTTGTGCTTCCATTTCGAGAGCTGAACTTGATCAGAGATCATCAGTACAGTCTTCACAGACTTCTGCTGGACTTTCATCCTGAACTTGAAGATCTGGAGCCCAAGATTTATGAGGAGTGTAAAGTTGTGTTCATCTTTGATGGTCTGGATGAAAGCAGAATCACACTGATGTTTTCAGACGCTCAGAAAGTTTGTGATGTGACTGAGACTTCATCAGTGGCTGTGTTGATGTCAAAGCTGATGAAAGGAGAGCTGCTTCCCTCTGCTCTCATCTGGATCACCTCCAGACCAGCAGCAGCCAATCAGATCCCCTCCAAATACATCAAGCGTCTGACAGAAATTCAGGGATTCACTGAGCCTCAGAAGGAGGAATATTTCAGGAAGAGAATCAGTGAGCAGCATCAAGCCAGCAGAATCATCTCACACATCAGAAGAGCAAGAAGCCTCCACATCATGTGCCACATACCCGTCTTCTGCTGGATCTCATCCACTGTGCTTCAGAAGCTCCTGGAAGAAGATCTGAGTGCAGAAATCCCTCAAACTCTGACTGAAATGTACATCCACTTCCTGCTGATTCAGATCAACATGAGGAATCAGAAGTATGAAGAGAGAGATCCAGAGAAACTCCTGCAGTCCAACAGAGAAGTGATTGTCAAACTTGCTGAAGTGGCTTTCAGACAGCTGATGAAGGGCAATGTGATGTTCTATGAGGAGGACCTGATTGAGAGCGGCGTAGACGTCTCTGACGCCTCAGTGTATTCTGGGATTTGCTCTGAGATCTTTAAGGAGGAATCTGTGATTCAGCAGAGGAAAGTCTACAGCTTCATCCATCTGAGTGTTCAGGAGTTCCTCGCTGCTTTCTATGTGTTTTTCTACCATGTGAACACAACTATGGTGGGACTGAAGACATTTGCTTCATTGCAAAAATTGCTTAAAGGTGCTGTAGATGATGCCATTGAGAGTGAGAATGGGCATCTGGATCTGTTCCTGCGGTTCCTGCTGGGCGTCTCACTGGAGTCCAATCAGAGACTCTTCCAGGATCTACTGACACACACAGAGAAGAGCTCAGAGAGCATCAGGAGAAGCACACAGTACATTAAAGAGGAGATCAGAGATGGACATGGACTCTCCACTGAAAGATCCATCAATCTGTTCCTCTGTCTGCTGGAAGTGAAAGATCAGACTCTGTCCAGAGAGATTCAGGAGTTTGTGAAATCAGACAAACAGTCAGAGAAGAAACTCTCTCCTGCTCACTGCTCAACAATCGCCTACATGCTTCAGATGTCAGAGGAGGTGCTGGATGAGCTGGAGCTCCAGAAATACAACACATCAGATGAGGGCAGGAGAAGACTGATACCAGCCGTCAGCAACTGCACAAGAGCTCTGTGAGTGTTTAATCCAGTGTTACATTTTGATTTTCTTGTGCATATTTAGTTTGTTTTCAATTATCTTGTTCTCCTCTTCTTCCAGTCTTGCTGGCTGTAATCTCTCTGCTCAGGATTGTGAAATTGTGTCGTCAGTTCTTCAATCCTCAAACTGTGTCCTGAGAGAGCTGGACCTGAGTAACAATGACCTGCAGGATTCAGGAGTGAAGCTGCTCTCTGATGGACTGAAGAGTCCAAACTGTCAGCTGGAGATACTGAGGTGAGACTTTCATATGCAGATATTATACTGTCCTTAAATCAAGTCAGGTATTGTGTGTCTGTAGATTATCTCTGTGTGTTTGTTTGTGTCTGCAGGTTGTCTGGCTGTATGGTGACAGAGGAAGGCTGTGGTTTTATATCTTCAGCTCTGAGTTCAAACCCCTCACACCTGAGAGAGCTGGATCTGAGCTACAATCACCCAGGACAATCAGGAGTCCATCTGCTCCAACACACACTGGAGGATCCACACTACACACTGCAGAAACTCAAGTATGTAATGCAGAATGTTTAATGAAAGATGGAAGTCTATGGGACAGTTGCTTGGGTCCTGTAAGTGGTTAGGAAGTTAAAAGGTCAGATTTTATTGGTCACTTGCTAAACTGAGTTAAATGCGGCCAATGTTAAGACGCCCCATACCCTCACAAACAGCAGCCACCCCTCCATATGTAGGGTGTTGTTGCACGCGTTCTGATCAGCGGTGTTGTCGCGTGCCTACTGAAGGGGGGGAGAGGGGTTGTCGCGGGGGCACTTTGCATCATTTTGGAAGGGCACTTTCTATCCAAGACTAAAAAGGGCATGTGCACTGCACAGGTTGAGCCCTATGTGTGCACGTGCCTGAGCAGACTTCACTCCTCTGACCACCACAAATTTCCCTCAGCCAACTGTGGTCTCCGACAGCACGTTCATTCTTTCTCTCGGGTTTTGGCACCATTGTAAAACCATTCAAAACTCACAGTTTAAGGGAAGAAGGAGGTGGGAAACAAACAAATGTTTCACAGCTTCAATAAATAAGTTAATAAACACTAAATAAATGTGTGACAGCAGCCTCTCGCAGAAAACTACTACTAAAGTGAAAGCAAAACCAAATCTCCACAACCAAGACTGATGTGGTGACCGGCCTGGCTCTGCAACCACGGCTCTTAAACTATTCTTAGTACTAATGTTTTTGTATCCTTTGTTCAATAGAGTCTCAAAAACACCATTTCTTTTGTAAAGCTGTTCACTTGGGCATAATAATTATGATACACTTGATCGTACACCTGCTTAAGAATGTGTTTTCCAAATAATCATACCTCATATTAATGAACTGTATGTGAGTAAATCCTCATTTTCATACTTAATCGTATACTTTTTGTGTGTTTTTAGCTTTGATCATGGAGGCCTATTCAGAATTCAACCAGGATTTAGAAAATGTAGGATCTTTCTCTGACAGACCATTGCACTTTTGATGGAAACCAATGAAATTAATAGTCTTTATTTGTCTGTGTTCAGATGCGGTTGATCTCACACTGGATCCAGACACAGCAAATGCTAAACTCCTCTTGTCTGACAGGAACAGAAAGATCACGTATGTGGATAATCCTCAGCCCTATCCTGATCATCCAGACAGATTTGCTGATGATCCTCAGGTACTGTGTAGAGAGACTCTGACTGGACGCTGTTACTGGGAGGTTGAATGGGGCTCCTGGGCTCGTATAGCAGTGGCCTACAGAGGAATCCTTAAAGAGCGAGGGACTGTCTCTAAGTTTGGATACAGCGACAAATCCTGGAGTCTCTTCTGCACTGGTGAAGGATTTGTTTCCTGGCACGATAACAAGGGTAGCGTACCAATACGTGCAGCACAATCTAAAAGAGTCGGAGTGTATGTGGACGTGCCGTCCGGCTCTCTGTCCTTCTACAGCATTTCTGACAACCACACACCCACACACATACACACATTCAACACCACATTCACTGAGCCCCTCTATGCAGGATTTAAGGTGTTTCAGTCTTCACTGTCTCTGTGCCAGATTTAGCATCAAATGCATGTTTAAAGGCCTGTGAATATCGCAGTGCTATTCGCCAATGCTTTTATTAAAGGGGTGCCAATATGGTTGATCATATAAATGTGCAAAAAAAGTTTCCCATGCAAACATTCACCAGTTCGATCCTAGTTTGGAGCGATTGGGTCGGGTTACACCTGGAGCTGGTGAAGTTACAGGAAATATGACTTTAAAGTTTTAGCCGAGCACACTGTCACTTCCATTCCTTATGTAGAAGATGATGCACCAAAGGAAGATGAATGTACATCTGCTTTTTTATCTAAACACAAAGAGCTGCTTGATAAACACTGTCAGCAGGAGGGAAATGTTATGGAGAGTAAGGCCCAATCCCAATTCTACCCCTTAGTCCTTTCCCTTCCCCTCGTTTTGCGCGTGCCCGTGAAGGAGTAGTGGTGTCCCAATTCTCTATAGCTTGAAGGCATAGGGCTAAGAGCAAGCGGTATACACCGCTTCAAATGAAGATTTTTCTGGAGCACACTCGAAACCAAAGGGTAGAGAAAATTTTGGAAGTAAGGAGATCCACTAATTAGTATTTTTTGTCATTATTACAAATTTTTACAACAAACAAACACATGTTTTAAAATATTCATAACCGTGTTCGTGTTATACCATCATGCTTTAAAAAAAAAAAAAAACGCTAAAATAAAAACCGCTAAATTTCGTGATCTTTAATCCCTAATAATAACTCCTGTACTGCAGTTCCACAACATTCTGACACTCGATGACACTTGAATACCCTGTCAGAAAAGTCTAGTGGCTGAGAATGGGCTGTTTACAGTGTCTGCTATAATGTTAATGATGTTTTTGGTGTGTTTACATTTATGAATTTGGCCACTATGTAAATGCACAGTACTGTTACGATCTTATTGCCACATTAGATCATTATGAAAACGTAATACATGGCTTCAGTGATGTCCTGAAGATAAATACCAAAAAATAACACAACTGGAATCACTACAGTAGTCGCCATCATCTGAACTCTTCTGAAGCAAGAGATCGCGAGGACATGATGACAGTGTGCAGGTGATGTAGTGCTTAGGGGTGAATTTTGAAGCCCTTTACCCTTAGTTGCAAGGGCTGAGGGGAAGGTTTAGGGGTACAAAAATAGAATTTGGATTGGGCCTAATTGTAGATCAAATGGCCCTTTCTTTCAAGTTTGTGAAGCGCCATCTAATGTCAGGGCGTGGTTTTGCACGCTCACTCTGCTCTATGCCAGTGAAAATCGCTTGGGTATGAATGCTGAAAAATGTCTCCAAACACTGATGATAATTGTGAGCGAAAAGTGCTAAGACTTAAGACTGAGTGCAGATTTGGCATGCTTCAGAGGTCAGTGTTGATGAAACAAAAGTGAATGAACCAGTTAATCCACATGTACACTTCCTGCAGTGTGTTTATTGTGGATGTGCGCTGTCCTGTATCCATCCACACTGTGCAGACCCTGATCAATCTATTTATATGCTTTTCTCAGTAATTAATGAACTGGAAGTGGTACTGTATACATAACAATGTATTTCAGATTTTTTTTTCAAATGCATCTTTAAAGAGAATAGAAGTCTGTGTAAACAATATTAAATAAATAAAGGAAGACAAGATGAACAATTTGTGAGGTCATGTTTATCTTAACTTAGACTGTTTTCTTGCTGCAGAGGGATTAAACCTAAACCCGTCTCCTCTTCAGTGGTCATGATGAACATGTAGCGCCCCCTTATGGACAGACATGGATAATATACAAATGGAGTTTAATCCAAGATAAAGTTGATCTGTCTGTAATAGAACAAAGTCTTACAATCTGTTTGCACTTTTACATATTTTCTGTTCACTTGTATTATGCTGTAGACACTTTATAGCATATTATAGCCCAGTTTTTTTAAATTAAGTAGCAAATATGAGCATGCCTTAATCATACATTTATTATTAATTATTATTATTATTTACATTTATTTATTTTTTATTTTGTTTAGTTTTTTGCTGTATTTAAAAAACTAATGTGGCTTATTTATCCAGTTGACTTGTAAATACGTTTCTTACATTACATTACATTACTGTGGCTTTTTGTTTACCCAATATAATATTTTATTTTCATCTGTTATGCTTGTAGTAGTAGTAGTAGTAGTAATAATAATAATAATAATGCATAATAATTTATAAACCAATAATAGTGTATATAATAAGAAAATATAATGGTAGTATAATGATAAAAGAGTACATGCTGATGTACAACTACCATAAGCAAAAATCAGGTCTGTACTAAAATACAAAAAAAAAAAAAAAAAAACATTATACAAGTATAAAAAATAGGGCTAATTCTGAGTTTCTGTTTAATCCAATATGTTATTTTCAGTAAAATAAACTACTAAATGCAGAGCACTTTATTATGTTGTGTTTCATCTGAAGGATTTCTGGTTTCTTTTAGCTTGACTGAAATAATCAAAATAATTTAATGAAAATCTGCTAAGGTCAATATTATAAGTCCCCTTAATAAGTAAGAAATCATTTGAAGAATTTGAAGGACATGAGAAATAGCTTTTTGCCATAAAATATAAACAACTTTGATAGGAAATATCTCAATTATAAAATATAAATTACTTCATTATAAAATACTTAAAAATACTTACTTTAATAAAATGTGTGCAGGAGCTTAAAAAACTAAAATGCATCCTTTTCTTCAGAAGCTGCATAAACCAACAGTACACTGATTTATTTTTCAGCAGTCAGATCAAATGTGTTGAGAATGGCTCTCTCTAGTGGTGAAATGTGGCATCGCATCTCTGAGTAACACCTGTAGGAGGAACTCATCTGAGTTCTTGCTTATTCTAATCTAAACATTATTAGTTCCATAATGTATTGCAGAACACTTCTGGAGCTCTTGGTGTGGGACAGGGGCAGGTTTGGTATAATTATATAGTACAATTATATTACTGTTACATCTGCACAACTCTGGTTTACACTCATTGACACATGCCCTTAAGTGTAATTGTATTGTTTACTATTTTTTATTTTTTTATGTATATTTTTAGATTACATATTATGTATAATTGTATTTATTGTAATTTCTTTCTAAAATTCTACTTTTGTATTAATATTATATGTTAGGCACTTAGGGTCTGAGAGTAATGGAATTTCGATTCTCTGTATGACCTGTACATTTGGTTAAATTGACAATAGAGCTGACTTTGACTATGTGTTTATGGGTGGGCTAATGTGTAAGTACAATGTAAAAACCTTTATTTATATAATAAGTGTACCTAATGTTTCATTAAATTGTAAGAACAAAGAAATTAAGGACAATTCATATAAGATGTGACCTGTTATTATATATTTATACTAGCACACATGAACTATAGCAACTGATAATAATATTATAGTTTTTGATCCATACTACTTTAAAAATTTAACCCCAATTTTGGGTCAAATGTGGCCTGACCCAAGCATTGTTTTCATGGTGTCATTAAAATTTAATTGAATTAATTAACCTAATGTTCGTTCTGTTCATATTTTTAGTTGTTTAGTGTTTCCCAACCCTGTTCCTGGAGGCACACCAACAGTACATATTTTGCATGTCTCCCTAATCTGACGCATTACCCTCAGGTTTTGGAGTCTCTTCTTATATTCTGATGAGCTGATTCAGGTGTGTTTGATTAAGGAGAGGTTGTAAATGTGTACTGTTGGTGTGCGTTCAGGAACAGGCTTGGGAAACGCTGGTCTAGACTGTGTGTGTGTGTTTGTGAGGTTGTTTCTGAGTGTTTTCAGCCCTGATGGCGTTCGTAGTTCATCAGCTCTGCACTGAGGTAAGTCTGATTTTATTTGCCTGTGGGCTCTGTGGTTCATCTATATTGATACTCGTTTTCTATTTAAGTGTATGAGGCCGTATGCAAATGTTCGTCAACATGCAAAAACACAATCATCCAGTCGACCACTGCAGCTCTGGAGGAGTTTTAGACAGATTTGCATGAAGCTACTGGAAATGTTCCTCAGAGATTTTGCTCCATGATAGCATTACACAGTTGCTGCAGATTTGTCGGCTGCACATCCATGATGCCAATCTCCCGTTCCACCACATCCCAAAGCTGCTCTGTTGGATTGAGCTCTGGTGACTGTGGAGGCCATTTGAGTACAGTGAACTCATCGTCATGTTCAAGAAACCAGTCTGAGATGATTGAGCTTTATGACATGCTGCGTTATCCTGCTGGAAGTAGCCATCAGAAGATGGAGACACTGTGCTCATAAAGGGATGGACATGGTCAGCAGCAATACTCAGGTAGGCTGTGGCCAGTGAGTGTATATTCAAGTATGAAGCATATTAATGTGTGTAAATGGACTTGCTCTATAATACAGCAGTTAGTCAGCACAGAATGACAGCAAATCCAGAAGAATGCCATAAATAATGTGCACAGGATCCCACTATTGGCCTACGCAGTGATTAAAGGCTCTTTAAAAATCTCAAATACAGATTCATGATTAAAATATGACACAACATTTAATACATTGGCAAACAGCATTTAAGACTTTTTAATAATTTTTTAAAGACCTCTAAATTGATTTATCATCTTTTAATCATTTTTAAGACGCCTGCGGACACCCTGGAAAACTAAATATGCTCATTTGTCCCATATCATGCAGCCCTAACACACACACTGATCGAGGGATCCTTTGGGGCAGGGTCTCTCCACTGTTTCTCCTCTGTGTGTCGGGAGCCACTGCACTCCCCGAGTCACGCGGCCCTCACACATCAGTGTCCGGGGCCCCTGGGGTGGGACGCCCTGCCGGAGCCCGGTTTTTGGCTCCCACTGGGTGAAAGGTCACTGACTGGACGGAAGTGGGACTGAAGCCCATGGAAACGGTGGAGGAGAGAGAACTGGGCGGAGTCGTGGAGAGAAGAGGAGTGGAGAGCGGATCTGAGAGGAGGAAAACAGAAGAAATCATCAGGATGTTTGCAGTGAGATTAAACTCAAGAGACTTATAGAGACTTTAGTGCAGTTACAGAGCTGTAGTTCAGATCCCTCATAGATTAATTTAGATAATTCAGCAGAGATAAAAAGCGTCTCTGCTGTGTCTAGAGTGTGTGTGTGTGTGTTTCAGTTTGAGCTGAGAATAGCACCCAGAGAATGTTCTCCAGCTCTCTGAAACTGATCCTAATTGTGGCGTTTTGGTGACTGTCGCTTTAAATGCAAATGAGATTGTGCTCTTCACAGAAAAGGGTGGAGCTACAGACACCTGTGCATCATCATCTATAATCCTCTTAGTCTATGCTGACATCATCTTCAGCAGCTCAAACACTCTAAGGGCTAATGGACAGACGGCTGCTTCTCACTCAGGGCTGCTGTTTATGCTAATGAGATGGAGAGATGGGCACTAGTAGGGCACTAGCTTTCCCGTTGAGCACTAGAGGTGCTGGAGATACTCACACACTGCTCACACACACACTATTAAAGTAATTTCTGCATAATCGGTGCCCTGTTAAGGAACAAACATCATCCTTTACAGTAGTTTTCTTCTGAACGCTAAACGGCTCCCTAAAAGCACTGACCGGTGGTGGGCTGCGGCGGGCTGAACTCCAGCGGGTAGCGCAGCACGATGTAGTTGTTCCAGACGTACAGCTGGTTGTCTCGGGGGTTGTAGCTGATGGAGGAGATGTGCTGGTAGGGGTTCGGGAAGGGGATTCTGACCGGCTCCTCGCGGTTCCTCCGTGTGTCGTAGGCGTACAGGATCAGATCTCCTCCCGCCTCGCTGTCGTCGTCCTGGTAGACGGAGCGCACGGCGTACAGGATCCCACACACCACGAACGCGTCCGACGCCATGCGTTTCTCGAAACTGGTCTGCCACGTGCCCTCGAAACGCAGCGTGTACGGGTTCACCTGACACACACAAGACAGTCAGCTTATTTTTCAGCTTATATTATTCTTCAGCTTATTTATCAGGGGTCACCACAGCAGAATAGTGTTATTGTTATTGTTATGATCTAGCTATTCTATAAGCAAGTTTCTCAATAACTCTTTAATTGTTTTCTATTTGGCTTTATTTCTATTTGAGTTTCTGACCTGGCTGACCACCAGGCGTCCATTATTGGCTTCAGTGGTGTAAATCACCCACAGCCCATGTTCGTCCACCGCCAGGTCGATGTCGGATTTCCCGCCCCTGTGGTACGGCGAGGCGTCATGGTAGTTTGCATTCACAATAACAGCTTCACCACTCTTGATGCGGGTTCGCAGGTCATATTTCACTATGTTGCGCGTTCGCTCCTTATTGTAGAACACGGCGCCGTCATACACCACAAACCCAGTGCCGTCCACTCGACTCGGCAGCCTGCAGATTACACAAACTCATTATTACAGCATTTGAAGACACGTGCGTTTACAACGGTGCCTATATCATTTGGGTTTAGACTCCCCTTGTGGCTGTTATAGGAACTGCAGCCATCACGTTTTTAGATAAATCAAGATTATAGATAGATAGATA
>NC_141021.1:61012500-61047500 GCF_052040795.2 Danio rerio
ATATTACTTTATATGCTGTTTTTGTTATGCTTTTTAAATGTTTTATTTTATTAATTTTGTTTTGTTTTTACCTTTTATTTCATACATTACCTTTCATTTTATTAGTTTTATGGCATTCCTTTACATGCATTTTTAATGCTGTTGTTTTTCTTTTTACTTTTATTAAAATAATTGTAATTTATTTCTTTTTACACAGTTTTTTAATGCTTTTATTTGTACTCTATTGTTAGCACTTTGTTGTTTTAAAGTGTGATATTAGTAAAGCAGCAGTTATAATTGTATAGAATTATTAAACATACATTTAAAGACATTTAAATTAGGCTACAAATACATCAATACAAACCACATTTAAATAGAGTAATATTCTAAATATATTCTGTATTTGAAGGAATTCACAGAATGTTTATTTTTGGGTGAATCGACCCTTTAATAATAAAACACTGAAAGACGCAGCTAAAGCAAAATAAAGAACAAATAAAAGAAGAGATATACACTGCTGAGTAAATAAAGTGTGTGACGCTGGATTATGAGTCACATTTCAGTGATAATAACACAAATAATGAACACAAAACAGACAAAATCAACAACAACAATCACTTAAGAACAATAAACACTGACTGAACACAGGATACTGTAATAATACAGAAGGAAGAAGCATGAACGCGTGTAATTATAATAATAATAATTGTGATATTATATAGTCTGGATATTCACAACATCATAATGAGCAGAAAGAGTGAATAAATAAAGTGTGACCTGCGCAGAGGAGAGCAGAGAAAGTCAGAGCTGCTGTCTGGAGCTTCATCATGACTGAACTGAACTCTCTGTATCTGCTATCTGCTTTACACACGCACACACACACACACACACACACATACACACGCATGCATGCATGCACTCTCTCTCTCTCTCTCTCTCTCTCTCTCTCTCTCTCTCTCTCTCTCTCTCTCTCATACAGACTGATACCCCACCACACACATACATACAGAGAGAGACATAGAAACACAAACACACAGTCTCCCATACACACACAGTCATGTGCAAACTTGCAAACACACACATACATACATACAGGGAGAGAAAAACAGACAAAAACAGTCACACGCACTCATACACATACAGAGAGAGAAAAAGACACACACACACACACACACATCTTCTCCTATACATACTTACACACAGTCACATACAGTACACACACACACTGTAATCTGTTTTTAATCATTTTTTTAGAAGTTTTTATTTTTCTTATACTTGTCTTTTTACTCATTGGCTCATTGGCTAAAAAGGAGTGTGGAAAGTGAGGATTTAAAGTTCATTTCTAGGTTATTTTTAGAATCAGGGTAGCTATTTTTACTACATTCACATTTTGCAGAATAATCCTTAGTGATTAAAAATATATTTTATAATATCTATAAGAAGTTACAATTATCAAAACTATTGCTCAATATAAAAATTAAGAAATTAGATAATACATTTAAAGAAGCATTGTAACTGTGTTTGTGTGGGTTCTCATTTTTGTGAATTTATAATGTGGCTTAATGTAATTCGTACGCAAAAGGGCATTTTTTTTTAGATTTAGGCTTAATCCACCTGACGCGCTTGCGCAGACATTCTTCCATTTTGATGTTTACCTGATATAAACTACGCTCTGAGGGCGGAAGTCCGTTCGCTTCTTCGAACCGAAAGTGAAAAATATCTTCAACAGGCAGACATTTTCGGAGAATCATAACCAGGAACTACAGTATTTTCAAGTAAGTTCCTCAATAAGCTGTCCTGTGCAGCGCTTAGGCAGTTTGTCTTAGGCAATTTATGTTTGTAAGAGATATTCTTCAAAATCCAAAGATGCTTCATTCGAGTTCTGTGCATGTATGTTTTTATAATGATCGTATCTTTTGCTTTAAATTTAGCTACTCTCCTTCTGTAGCAGTCGCGAATATTTCGCTTCAACTGGACACATATCACACGGTAAATGTATGTACAAGTGCAATTTGAAATAGGCCTATAACAAACTGCCTTTAAATAAGGAATTGCCATCAACAAATGAAGAATACTATGGTGTAAAAGTGAAAAAAATAAACAGAATGTATGGATTAAGAGAAGAATGTAATCAAATGAAGGAATTTACAAAAGTTATACGAACTGTAGATTAAGAAAGATAAGTTAAATATAGAAACACACAGAGATTGCCCTTCAGACTATAGTTTCTATAGGCCTATATATAAGCCTAGTTACCATATTATCTTCAAATAACCTTTCATCCTGAAATGGTTGTGCGATTTTTTTAATGATTTTTGATTTCCTATTAAACTAAATCATATTACCGTTTTATATGCATGTTAGCATTTATTCAGTAAATGTGTTTCTATCAAAGTTCATGCACATTTTTCTTTTCAAATAAAAGGTTTATCCTACTGCGTATATGTTTTTAATTCTCAGTGTTCAAAATGGATGTGCATCTTGCCATTTTCATTAAGCATTTTTATGTGCAAAATGTGCATTAAAATTAGGTGGATTGAAACAGCTATAGTATACACACCCAAAATGGGATTTTGTTTTTCTTTTAAGGTCTTCCCTGTTGTGCTTAAATTGTGTACTTTATCTATTTATGTGAACAGATTGCTAATTTCGAAGTGAAATGAGTCTCCATGACAAGAGTGAGGATCAAAGACCGATATCAGACTCTATAGTTTCCAGCCATGTGTCTCTGAAGAGTAACAACTCCATGCTGGAACCTCCTGTTTTGAGTGATGAAGCATCCACCTCTGACTCCAAGTAAGAAGGCGCATAGAAGACAGTAATGGAGAAATGCTTTTTTATTTAATTTACATGCATAAATGGGACCCTCTGTGAAAACCCAGCTCAGTCATCATTTTTAAATTAGCTTTTTTGACGGGGAAAAAACTCTTCTCAATATAATGAATATGCTGTTAAAATATAACCTTGATTTATGTGATATTGACTGAGTTAGGCCATCTCAAAAATGTGCTTCCTTTCAGACAAAAATTATGTGTTTGAGAAAATTCAATTTAAGAAATAAAGCTTATATTTAAAACTGCAACATATCTGAACCGTAATTATATTGACAATGTGCTATATAGCAGATTCTCCCAATTTTCAGTAATAAATCAAACAATTATTGGAAAAATTTTGTAAAACAGGTCGAATTTTTATGATGTGATGCTCCAAAAAGCATAAAAAACTATTACATTTGGGTATATATATAACATATATAAACAAACTATATATTTGGGTAAGTATATAATATACATTTAAAATAAATATATAAATTTACATTTTTATTTACTATTGTATTTTCAGGTGTTAGAATTAGGCTGCCTATACAAATAAAGAGATTTTTTTTGGAATATGTAATATAATAATAATGATATATAACAATAGATAATACCAGGGGCTTAACTTTTACTGGGGTGAGTTGGTGGATTCAGAAAATCTACCCAGGTCTGTATAATCTTATTTTCTTTTAGAATTTGTTGATGTTAGGAAAACATTGACTGAGCCTAACTTAACATACATTCTAGATAACATCAGACTGTTGGCGTAATAGTTAATGTATCAATAATGATCAACATTTCCATGTAATTAAATATAATTCATATTTATTCTATAATTACGATTTTGCTGGTGTCCATCTGCAAATGATATGACAAAATACTGATTCATCACAATTTGGTTGATGTGTTTCTGAAAAACATCCAGTATAACAAATTTTTTGTTTTCGTTTTCTGGTACATTGGCTAGTTTGAAATAAACAAATAACTGTGGAAATAATGTTAAAACAGTGATGGTGATCATTTTTGAATTTATAACATGATTCTCTGAGTCTTGGTGATTGGCTAGTATTAAACAATAATGTAAAGCATTGTTTTCTTATATTTAAGTGACAATTTTACTACAAACATTACAGTTTTCTGGCAGTTATTTTGTTTTTAATTAGCTTAATTATATTCAGGGGCATGTTTCAGTGAGGAGGTTCAACCAACTCGGAGTTTAAACTTAACCTGAGTTGATTTACTGAGAGATTAAAAACACTGAGTTTTCGGTTTCAGAATAGCGGATCTGAGTTGGGTCAATTAACTTTGAGTAGAGCAACTCAAGAGTTTAAGGGCACCTAGGGTGAAAAACCTACATTTGAGCTCTTGGCTCCGCCCCCTTGTTACGTTGGACGGGAATTTGAAACTAATTTTCATGTGAAGCAACCTGCCCCTAAAACAGCGAGCTGTGTACACACCCACAACATGACACTTTTAGCACATTATAATAAAAACATCTGAACTGTGTGTTGAACTGAACCTAAACTTGCACACTCAGAACAACCATAATATTAATATTAAATCTTAAAAAAGGTAAACTATGTGCCCTTTACGTGCGCACACCGCAACTATATAAAGGCATTATCAATGGAGCACAGATATTACAAGTGACCATGGCAATATCTTAAAAAAAGAGATCACAATTTCTTTCTCCAGCTGAACTTGTTTTTTTTTAAATAAAATAAGTAATGTTATGTGTGATGTTTATAAAATGTTTACACACGTTCCCACTTTTATACACATTGATCAGTATTAATAGATGTAAAAATGCACTTGTGTGTCTGCTTTTTTTATTGATCAAGTGATAGAGGTTGATATGACATTTAGAATGTAAGCAGAACTAAACAATAGTTTTTTAGAAAGAATAATAATCCCATTAATCTTGTAAGGTCAGTGAATTTAAACTAATTATTTATTTAAAAAGGGCAAGCTATTCGTTAGTGATTTTGTTCTTTGTGTGACTGTAATGTAGGCAATATCTATGTTTCCATCCAAATATATTACATAAATTTATGTGCAAAACTGGAATAATGCATAAAAGATGCGAATAAAGCAACGTTTCCATCCAATGAGTCAAAGAGAACAAAATCATCACTTCTTGATTAAATGGGCACCAAATATCAACAGTAAAAACAGAATTTGCTGCGGTAGAAGACGCTGCGTCAATCTTTTCTTTATTAAATATATGACTTGCGCCTCAGAAGACAATGCTGACACACTATGAACGCGTGGTGGCTTTAAAGCCATGAGATGCGGAGAACAGATGCTCTTTACATGCTCCAGATTACCTGGAGGTCATTAATAATATAATACCATTAATACTAAAACGGTTCAGGCATTTTAAAATGAGTAAAACAACATTTAAGATGTTCTACAGTGTGCTCAGCCTGCTGGATTGTCCATTCACACACATTTTCATCATCATATGATCTCTTATAACAAACCTTTTTTTTTATGTACATACTGTAATTTATTCAGTAAAAGTGTTTTCATCATAGTTTATGTGCATCTTTTCTATCAAATAAAAGTTTATCCTACTCAGTTATGTGCGTTTTCATGCATATTTTCAAAAGTTATGGCATCATGATGTTTCCATCAGTCATTTTTATGTGCGTATCCAAAAATGAGCATTAAAATAGGTGTGTGGAAATGTAAGGCTCGGGCGAGAAATACCGCTGCGTCTTTAAAAAAGGGGAGGAGGCCGACAGAAACTCTTGAGTTTAGAGAATAAAACCTGCTCCTGACCAGGTTAGGTTCACAGAGTAAGTGACCACAGAAACTGACTCTGAGTTAAAGTGACCTCTATTTCAGAAACAGGCTTGACTTACCCTGCCTTCTCCGGTTAGACAAACCTGCCAGTTTAAAAGGGAAAACCCAGAGTTTCTCTCATTTCAGGGTTAAAATACTGAAACGGGCCCCTGGATTTCTGTATCACCAAGAAAAACACTTACCCTTATTAGGATAATACAGAAAAGCATTTTTGATTTTCAGTTGCTGTTTCACATACATTATCATTACATTTGTTGTTAATACATAATGCTATTTTGTAAAGTCCCCCTGAAGTGCAAATTAGTGTTAGTATTAGTCTGTTATTTCCAAGGTTATCTATAAGCTAGTGTACTCCAGAGTAAAAAAAAAAAAAACATTTAGATGACATAAGCTTTCAAAACTTGTAGTATCTCACTTCTGCCAATTTGGATCAGTTGTTTTACATTATCAATAAACTTCTAATTCAAATTTTCTGACCAATCAAATGCTCTCTCAAATGTACCTCGGCCAAGAAGACATGTCTGAAATTCATAGCTTAATCAAGCATTCACTCTTGAGCATTCACCTGCACACTTATATGATATAAAAAAACCTCCAAAATACAAAAAGCCATTTTGTACATTTAAATTCATCTAAGGCCACATTCACATGACAATGATGTAGCCAAAATGGATAAGATTTTCCCTTGCATTTAGAAAAAGATACACATTCAGTACATTAAAAGGAACACCAGGAAATTGAAGCCCAATTCCAATATTCCTTTGCCTATCCCTATCCCTACCTATGAGTATGCTTATGAGTGTGAAGGGGTAAGGATGACATTATTTTCCAAAGGATTAAGAATCTACACAAATGAATCCAGGTTTTCATTGTTTATGGCAGATGGTAGACAGTATATTTGGCCTGATGTGGGTGAGCAACTTGCAGATGTTAACATTACAGTGGGTTTATGATATAGGAAGGTATGTTATGGTCAGTGAGTGAACACAGATGCAGGTTTTTGATTGCATTTTGAATGTTTAAGATTAAGTACTGCAACAGGATCCTGAGGCCCATTGTTGTGCCCTTCATCCTCGAATATCAGACCACTTTGCAGCGTGATAGTGCATGGCGCTATGTTGCAAGGATCAGTACAAAGTTTCTGGAAGCTGAAACCATTCCAGTTCTAGCATGGCCAGCATACCCACTGTACATGTCATTCATTGAGCATGTTTGTGATGCTCTGAATTAGGGCTGCACAATACATTGTTTAGATCGATATCACAATTTGTGCATCCAAAGTAGTCACATCGCAGGATCTGCAATGTTGAATTGGATTTATATTGACCAGGAGCCACAGTCATAAAAGATTTTTACCATAATAATTTACGCATTATTAACATGCAATTTTAAGGTTTATAACTGTTCGAGCATATCAAGAAAGCTTAAAGCATTCCAGCACAAAAAAAATTGTACCATTTGTAACTTTATAATATTTTGCATTGGTGGAGTTGCTCTTCAGTGTTCAGTTTTTCAGCTTTCACCTGTGACATTTACATTACACTGAACCGAACTTAACTGAACTTCAATTGTGACAACTAAACTGAAGCTACTTTAGTTAATTCATTCATTCATACATTCATTCATTCATTCATTCATTCATTTTCCTTTAGCTTAGTCCCTTTATTCATCAGAGGTCACCACAGCATAATGAACCGCCAACAATTCCAGCATATGTTTTCCCTTCCAGTCGCAACCCAGTACTGGGAAACACCCATATACTCCCGTTCACACTCACACACACTCATACACTACGGTCAGTTTAGTTGATCAGTTCCCCTATAGCAGATGTGTTTGGACTGTGGGGGAAACCAGAGCACCCGGAGGAAACACACACCAACACGGGGAGAACAGAAATACTAAATGACCCAGCCGAGACTCGTACCAACGGTCTTTTTCTGTGAGGCAACAGTGCTAAACACTGAGCCACCATGCCGCCAATTTGGGGGTGAAAAAGCATCAGCTGTCGGGCACTCCCGCCTGCCCTGGGTAGGGACCGGGAGAGGACTTTGAATCTACGGCCTCACCTCCCCCCACAGAGGGAGAGGACAAGTCCAGCTTAGTACCCACTGCTGGCATGCTGACCCTGGGTCACTGAAACCCCTCCCGCAGATTGCTCTGGGTTGGGAAGGGGCCCTCCAGAAGGAGACATTGAGTTCTAGAGAACCTGCTCTCTCGGGCCACCTCAGGAAGGGGAAACATTCCCCGGGAATATTCACAGAGTATTCAAATTTAATAATATAGATTACAGAACAACATGAAACATGACAGAATACAATAAGATAATTGTTACGTCCCAGGACGTGTTTGTTTCTGTTTTGTATTTTCTTTCTCTCTTTCTCTGCTACACCCTAATAGGTGATGATGAACGTCACCTGCTGCCACTAATGACCCATTCAAAGATTGGAGGACGAGTAAAGTCGTGGCCATTTAAGCAGCTTGTCTCCAATGGAGCAGGGTGTTTTTGTGTGTGTGTGGAGGCTCTTTTGTAAGACTTTAAAAATATGCTTTGTTTAATCATTTAAGCATTATTTGTTGATTAGGAGCTTTAATTTGTTTAAGTTCTGTTGATTCTGTTGACCACCTCATACAGCCTTTGTTTCAACCTCTTTTTGATTGTAAGTTTATGTTTTCAATACTAATTTGTTAAACACTCTACTCTTTGTTAATCAGGGATTGGGTTAGTAGAGAGGGGGTGCCATTTTCCTTTTTGTAACAGTTTTCTCCTGTTTATGTTAGTAAGGGAGTGAGCATTTTTGATGTATTTTTCTTTTCTTTTCTTTTATAGATTATTTAGTTCTTCCCTTTCTCTCAGTTAGAGAATTTTTGTTTGTTGTTTTGGCTTGAACCCACTCTTGAAGTTTTTTTGGAACCCTCCCTTAATCCTTCAATAAATTTTGTTAATCTTCATTCAGGTTGTATTTCTTTTGTTTAGTCCTTTGAGAAGTGTCTCCTAGGACCTCAATGCTGACACACACACACAAAACTCCATTACCATTCTGTTGCGTACCTGTGTCCTCCTAGACAGAGTTGAAGGGAACGTAACAATAATTAAGAACAAAAAGAGACCTGGTTTAAATGTATAAAAGAATGCACTGGAATGCATTTCCACAGGAGACAAATTACATTTGTCTATTAACAATTAAATTAAGAAATTAGGTTCTATTAACAAAGTTTTGGGAGAGCACGTTTGGGTGGTTATCCTGATTAAACACAAGACAAGCACAATTAGTAATCAAGCAAGTCACAATTGACTTGCCTGAATTCCTCAACAGTTTTCCAGTATCTCTACACCACCTTTCCTCATTTCTTTTTATTTTTACTGAAAGGGGGATGCTCTGAGCTTGGACCAATATTCCAAGCTTGAAGCCCTCCTCTTGGAAAGCATGCCAAACAAACATAATTTGTACTCTGTTTATTAAATGTAAGGGTAAACTCATAAAACATGACTTTTTTGTGTTCTCTTTGTTTCTCTGAAGAGTGGAGAGAGATGGTCTGATAAGATCTATAAAGTATTGTCAGACCCAAATCAGACTGCAGGACACACAAGTAGTCCTGCTTAAGGAAACTGGTGACCAGCAGAAACCACTATATAATGTTCTTCAAACAGTCAAAGACCAGCACAAAACCAGCATGAAGAACAAATATGAGAGATTATTTGAGGGAAACAAACTACAAGAGAACCAAACCTTGCTGAACCGCATCTACACCCAGCTGTACATCATAGAGGGAGAGAGTGAAGGAGTGAATGAAGAACATGAGGTTTTACAGATGGAGAAAACAGCCAGAACAAAACACTCCCAACACACTCCAATCTACTGCAATGACATCTTTAAAGAGGAGAAAGAGCAAATCAAGACTGTTCTTACTAAAGGTATCGCTGGAATCGGAAAAACCGTCTCTGTGCAGAAGTTCATTCTGGACTGGGCCGAGGGAAAAGCCAATCAGGATGTAGATTTCATGTTTGTGCTTCCATTTCGAGAGCTGAACTTGATCAGAGATCATCAGTACAGTCTTCACAGACTTCTGCTGGACTTTCATCCTGAACTTGAAGATCTGGAGCCCAAGATTTATGAGGAGTGTAAAGTTGTGTTCATCTTTGATGGTCTGGATGAAAGCAGAATCACACTGATGTTTTCAGACGCTCAGAAAGTTTGTGATGTGACTGAGACTTCATCAGTGGCTGTGTTGATGTCAAAGCTGATGAAAGGAGAGCTGCTTCCCTCTGCTCTCATCTGGATCACCTCCAGACCAGCAGCAGCCAATCAGATCCCCTCCAAATACATCAAGCGTCTGACAGAAATTCAGGGATTCACTGAGCCTCAGAAGGAGGAATATTTCAGGAAGAGAATCAGTGAGCAGCATCAAGCCAGCAGAATCATCTCACACATCAGAAGAGCAAGAAGCCTCCACATCATGTGCCACATACCCGTCTTCTGCTGGATCTCATCCACTGTGCTTCAGAAGCTCCTGGAAGAAGATCTGAGTGCAGAAATCCCTCAAACTCTGACTGAAATGTACATCCACTTCCTGCTGATTCAGATCAACATGAGGAATCAGAAGTATGAAGAGAGAGATCCAGAGAAACTCCTGCAGTCCAACAGAGAAGTGATTGTCAAACTTGCTGAAGTGGCTTTCAGACAGCTGATGAAGGGCAATGTGATGTTCTATGAGGAGGACCTGATTGAGAGCGGCGTAGACGTCTCTGACGCCTCAGTGTATTCTGGGATTTGCACTGAGATCTTTAAGGAGGAATCTGTGATTCAGCAGAGGAAAGTCTACAGCTTCATCCATCTGAGTGTTCAGGAGTTTCTCGCTGCTTTCCATGTGTTTTACTACTTCATAAACAACACCAATGAGGCACTTTTTGATTCACTCGAAACTCTTCATAACAGAGTAATTAATAAAGCCATTGAGAGTGAGAGTGGTCATCTGGATCTGTTCCTGCAGTTCCTGCTGGGCGTCTCACTGGAGTCCAATCAGAGACTCTTCCAGGATCTACTGACACACACAGAGAAGAGCTCAGAGAGCATCAGGAGAAGCACACAGTACATTAAAGAGAAGATCAGAGATGGACATGGACTCTCCACTGAAAGATCCATCAATCTGTTCCTCTGTCTGCTGGAAGTGAAAGATCAGACTCTGTCCAGAGAGATTCAGGAGTTTGTGAAATCAGACAAACAGTCAGAGAAGAAACTCTCTCCTGCTCACTGCTCAACAATCGCCTACATGCTTCAGATGTCAGAGGAGGTGCTGGATGAGCTGGAGCTCCAGAAATACAACACATCAGATGAGGGCAGGAGAAGACTGATACCAGCCGTCAGCAACTGCACAAGAGCTCTGTGAGTGATTAATCTGGTGAAGAGATGTTTCTGAATGGAAGTTTCTTGTATTGGAATAAAAATTCATTAGTATCTTTTAGGTATAACTGAATTCTCATTTGTGCTTCTCTTCTTTCAGTCTTGCTGGCTGTAATCTCTCTGCTCAGGATTGTGAAATTGTGTCGTCAGTTCTTCAATCCTCAAACTGTGTCCTGAGAGAGCTGGACCTGAGTAACAATGACCTGCAGGATTCAGGAGTGAAGCTGCTCTCTGATGGACTGAAGAGTCCAAACTGTCAGCTGGAGATACTGAGGTGTGTGTACAGACTGGGAGATGCATTCCAGATATTTTCATGTATTTTCACAGTCCACAATGTTTGTCACCAGAGAGGGAGTTTTTAAAGCAATTAATTGTGTAAAATATATAAGTAAAGAAAAAATAGTCAATATTTTAACAAAGTTGGTCAGTGGCACTGAAATTTTTATTTAAAAATGTGGTGCAGGATGTTAAAACATTACTGGATTGGGCTGAAACTAGTGAAAAACATATGTCGCACCTGTGCCAAATGTATGATGCCTGGTTTGTCGGGGTGAGCTTTAGGAGGAATGTGATAGGATTTATTTGCCAAGTAATAGTGAAGATGCCAGTGTATCTGGGGTTTAACTTTTTGCATAGGAGCTGCGAGTGTATGTCCCATGTAGAAAGCCAGACCAACTATCTACCCATTCAACTGTAATGGTAAATATATGACATGCTTAAGGTCACACCTGGGAGAGAGAAGAAATTTTACAACACTCCGGATATGGACAATAGGGAGGATGTCTTCAGCGGTACCAAAGTACCAGAACACATTCTGAAAAGTTCTGCAGTTTTCATGACAGTTTGTTAGTGAAAGAGATTAAACAACTTGACTTGAAATCTGTCAGTGGTAACTAGAATGCAGCTTATACCAGATCATGCAGGTAAGTCAGTGATGAAATCAACCCCCAGGTGTGACCAGGGCCAATTAGGAACAAGCAGAAGATTGAGGTTGATAGGTGGTATCTGTTGAGGTGTTCTTGTCATAACACATTATCTGCAAACTTGCGTGAACCTTTGCACATATTGGGCCATGCCACATAACTAGAATCCAGTGCCCAGCGAGGTGTGTACTGTCTGGATAGTTGTCATGTGTTGAGCAGAAGGAAGGTACTGGTGATCAGGAATGCATCCCTGCAGTGGATTGTAGTGAGCGTTGGGGGAGGAGTTCTCAGCATTCTGATTCCACTGAATAGGACAAGTGAAGACCTTTTGGTAAAGGATGCTTTCTGGAGAGGCTTGGAGGAGAAAGAATCCTAGGTAAGGCGTCTGCATTTTTTTGATCCTGGTCAGTAGGAAATGGTAAATTTGAAGCATGTGAAGTACCGCCCTATTCCAATTATACAAAAGGGTTCGGATTGATCTGATTAAGGAGCAGTGCATACAAGTGTTCTTGGTTTTTCAAGAGGTGTTTCAGAACAGAAATTTAGGCTTACTCCTTACCAAATAGGTAAGAGTGTTAACACTGGAAGTGAATTTCTTAATGATAAAAAAAAAAAAAAAAAACGGAGGAGCACAATCTTTGTTCTTTGATTTTTTTGGTCTTGACAATTCTCAGACTGCTTTGACTTTCCGCTTGTCCATTTTGATTTCTTCTGCATATAGTATTTAACCAGAGAAGGGATTTCATCAATAACTGGTTTTTGAATATAACTCACCATAGGTTCTAGAGCAAGGATGTCAAACTCTGTTCCAACTCAAACTCTGGCCGCATCTCTGCACAGTTTAGTTTTAGTCCTGCTTCAACACACTCACCTAGAGGTTTCAAACAAGCCTAAAGGACTCAATTAGTTTGATCAGGTGTGTTTAATTAGGGTTGGAACTAACCTGCAGAGCTGCAGCCCTCCAATAACTGAGTTTGACATCCCTGTACTAGAGGATGCATGGGACATTTTAATAGGGCATGTTCCAGACTCCTCTGTTGCTCTTGCACTGGTAGTCATGTGTTGCCCAGCTGCAAGGTTTCTGGAACACAGTCTTGTTGTGGTTGGAGAAATAACATAAGAGTGTCATTATTATTACTCGTGAGGTGCTACCAAATCAATTGCTGATGACACTGCTTTTAAATGTTAGACCTGAGCCCTGCCAATGGAGAACAGGTTTCTGAATTTAAAAAAAATTAAAAACATTATTTATCCCTCTGCAGGTTGTCTGGCTGTATGGTGACAGAGGAAGGCTGTGGTTTTCTATCTTCAGCTCTGAGTTCAAACCCCTCACACCTGAGAGAGCTGGATCTGAGCTACAATCACCCAGGACAATCAGGAGTCCAGCTGCTTCAACACACACTGGAGGATCCACACTACACACTGCAGAAACTCAAGTATGTGTTGTGTCTAGTTATAACTAGTTTACCTCAAGAAAACACAAACAGACATTTTGCCTAGACATTATTGGCACATTATCAATTATGTTTAACCATAGTTGTTAAGGTTAGGATGAGTGCTTAGAATGGTAAAAATCCTTTTGAATTATGTTTTGAATCCAGAACAAAATTTGGACTCAAAAAGAATTGAGAATTGAACTAAAATGATATCAAAGATTTATTTATATGTTGAAGATATTGATAAGCTTGGTATGTGGAAGAAATGGATTTAGAATATTTGCTTTAGTTACTTCCAATGTTGGTACCTGGGTCTGTTTAATTGTTTTTTTGTTTGTATTTGTCTAGTTTTGATAATGGAGAACAATTGAGGATCACGCCAGGACTACGAAAATGTATGTATCCACACACAAAATATATTCAATGTTGCCTGAAATTAATCTTCCATGTTTTTCTTATGTCTTGTATGCAGATGCAGTTGATCTCACACTGGATCCAAACACCGCAAATGCTAAACTCATCCTATCTGAGGAGAACAGAAAGGCAACTCTAGTAGAAGAGCCACAGACATACCCTGCTCATCCAGACAGGTTTGAGCTCTATGAACAGGTTCTGTGTAAAGAGAGTCTGACTGGACGCTGTTACTGGGAGGCTGAATGGAGTGGATGGGTTGATATAGCAGTGACCTATAGAGCAATCAGCAGGAAAGGAAGAAGTGATGACTGTGATTATGGACTCAATAAGAAGTCCTGGGCTTTAAGCTGTATTAAGGGCAGATACACTCTCTGGTATGACAAAGTCAGTGTAGAAATTCCGGTACCTTTTTCAAAATCTACCAGAGTGGGTGTCTATTTGGATTGGCCGGCTGGCTCTCTGTCTTTCTACAGCGTCTCTGACACAAACACACTCACACACTTACACACATTCAACACCACATTCACTGAACCCCTCTACTGTGGGATTGGGGTTTTTTATAATAACTGCTCAGTATATCTGTGTTAGATTAAACAACCTACAACAGCGAATGCACCAAATTAAAACAAACTGTTTTTCTTTAACACAGATTTGCAGGAACTTCTTGTGCCTTTAGTCAAATCTTGTAAGTCAGACTTAAACGTTAAAGATTCTTTATAGCAAACTGTGTCTGTGTCTGACTATTAAGTGTTTTTGAAGTTTTTCATTTATATTCATTAAAATGATTTATCATTTAATTACTTATTCTGTACATTATATACATCAAATGATATATAAATAATTGAATTGGACATTTCATGTTACATTTTAAAAAGTTTTATGATAATTAAAAGATATTTATCTTTTATACATTTTTTTAACATCAAATTCGTCCACACAAAAAATGAGTATCGGGTGACTGAAACCAAAACTTTCTGAATACTTCAACCAGGCTGAAGATTTCTCGAAACTCCAGCTGCAGTGTGGTCGCTACAACCACAGGTTTTTCCTCATGACATCATTGCATTGTTTTCTCCATTCTGATTGGCTAACACGGCTGGGTTCACACCAAACACAAAAGATGCAAATGAGATGAAATTCCACATATTTGCTACAAACACACTGTGTGTTCTGTGTCATTCGCACAACGGGATGGTATTTCACCTCTGTTCTTATGTTTGCGTTGGCTTGTATGAAATTTACTCACAGAAAATGCTTAATTCACAGCTTGATGTGAAGCCAGCATATCAGTGTCATTATCTCCACCTGTTGGTTTGGAGTGCACTACAGTGTGCGTTTGCATCTTCATGTGAAACCGAATCGAGGAAAACATTATAAAAATAGCAGTGAATGTGTGGACATGGCCTCAGTGGATGTTTTCATGTTTTTGGTGGGGTGTCAATATACTGTAAACCAAGTAAACGGATTTTTTTGATTGTTTAAGTCAGCAAGGTTGTAATTTATTGATTTATGAGTTTGCAGAATGTATTTAATGCTTTTCATTGATGTTTGTTCCCTAAAAGACTCTTTGTAGAACTACTGAGTCGATGATGACGATGGCTTTGTCCATTTGTATTGATTTTTATAATTTTTCTTACATTTCATTATTGTTAAATATGGCTTTGGTTTGTTGCAAATCACTTTGTTACAGACTGCATAAACTATTAATAATACATACAGTTGTCTTCAAATGCATTTATCTGCCAAGTTTAATGTATTTATGGGTAGTCTTGAGAAAATAAAGCATCAAAGTCTGAAAGAAGCTGTTTGTGTCTGCGAGTCTAACCAGACTACTATAGTCAACTAGTTCACAGTTGCCATCACCAAATTTTTTTAAATTGCATAATTTTCTTCAAAGAAAAAAAAAATCCATTAAAAAAATCAATTAATGTGTGTAGTGAGGGGGCAGGGCCTGAGAGTCATGGAAACGGAAGGGGGCCGGTGCTTGAGTGAACAAAAGAGCCGGTGGGCCTTGAGTCCCACAGAGAAGCTCTGGACTATAAAAGAAACACAGACAGCAATTGAAGATGAGAGAAGACCTGACCTGGACATGTTATGTTTTAATTTTGCTTTCAGTTTGATGGCAATTATAATAAAATAAATAAATTTGTTTATAGTCTGTCTGTTCTCCACCTCCTCCTTCCCAATGACCAAGTGGACATCTAACTTTGTTAGATGGAGGAAGGAGGAACACACTGCCAGGAAGCCCTCAACACTGAGGGTGGTGCGCGGAGCCTTCTAGTCGGATCAAGCGGAATTTGTCCCTGGAGACGCTCAAGGCCAGCATTGGAACAAGCTTGCTGGGAAGACAGAACTCATTGCCGTCCATCGCAACCTGGAGGGGCGGCTGCCGAGCACCGAGCTGCCGAGCGCCTGTTATACAGAGAAGCCGCTGCCCATCAGCCGGGGTCGGGGCAGAGCAGGAAGCCATCCACACCACCCCACAACCTCCCATTCCCCCCATTACCCACAGCATATTGCCATTAATCAGCAGTGCAACACTTAAGTGTCATATTAAAACATAGTAAATTCATTAGAGGTTTAGTGATGTTAAGTCTATCTTATCTTTATATTCATATTATAACTATCATATCAGCTTTGTTAGTGATGAAACTAAAGCAAAACCACGCTACACCTGGAAAGAACTATATGGTAATTTATTGATTATAATCATTTTTATTATTAATTTATAAGGAGTTTCTTATTCATTTTTTTTGGCTTAGTTCCTTTATTAATCAGGGGTCGCCACAGCGGAATGAACCAGCGACTTATCCAGCATGTTTTACACAGTAGATGGCCTTCCAGCTGCAACCCATCACTGGGAAACACCCATACACTCCCATTCCCATGCACACAGACATGCCCTTAGGAAGTTTCTAATTTTCTTAAAATGTACTCTGTTTAACATTTCATGGTTTGTTTCAGAAGTTTCTGTTGAACTAATTTTGTTGTTGATCTTCAGGGTTATTTTGGATGTGTAAGAGCACAGTATCGGAATGTGTGTGTTTTTGTAAAACAACGTGACCTAAAAAAAAAGACTAAAAAGCAGATGGACCAGGAAGAACACGTCAAACGAATGCTACTAACATGGTTCCACAAGACATTGACTGTAACACCAGAAGAGTATTTTTTCAGGTAAGAACATTTATAAAAATCTACAGCAGATTAAAAAATCATGTTTAGATTAAAACAAATCTTGGATGTGTGCACATCAATGTTATGTATTTAGCTTGAGAATTGAATGCATCACATGACACATACTTTTGGAGACCATTAGATAAACATTTCATTTTTAATGTTACTTAAAAGTTTAGTTTTTACGATGTTAAAAACTCCTGAAAACATGCATCAAATGACAGACTAACAGGACCCCTCAGCGATATTGATCTGATGTTTGGTTTGACACCGTGAAAGATAATCAAACAGAGGTCAGGACATTTGCTTCCTCCAGTTTCATCTCCTCTATTTTTATACTTTGAACAAGGTGATGATCAATTTTAACAGAAATAAATTGACAATTTTTAGCTATTTCACTGCTTGATCCATAAAACCTTTCAATGGCTGTTTTCCATTAATTTTTAGTGAGGAATTATTCATTAATTTCAGGTATTCCTTAATTTTTTTTTTTTTTAAGATATTACTATATTGCTCTATTTTTTACCCCCACTTTACTCTTTTGGTATTGATTGGAAATTTTGTTGATTTCTCCATGTTTGCTGCTAACTGCTGATTAACATTTGATCTGATAAAATGTTTGCTTGGCTGGCCAATTTCATGGATTAATATGTATTTATTATTTTTTCCATGATGTTATTTATTAAGGAGTCATAGTATTTAACCGAAATTATTAGCAAATGTTGACATCAGATAAGTTTACAAAACTACAATAATTATAGTTAAGACAAAAGAAGACCTGCTTATTGCTGATTTTATTTTATTATCTGTTATCGCCCATACCTACATTGTTGTTTTTTTTTTTGATTAGATTCAACTTTATTGTCATTACACATGTACAAGTACAATGCAACGAAATGCAAATGCAAATTTCTACTGTTCTGAGAACTGTCACAGTGATTGAACAGTTTAACAAAGCTTCAATTTGATGTGTATTCTGTTACGATTTTCTTTTTCTGAAAAATAATTATTTCTCTTCCAGTTTTGCTGGCTTTAATCTCTCTGCTCAGGATTGTGAAATTGTGTCGTCAAGTATGTGATGCAGAATGTTTAATGGAAAATGGAAGTCTATGGGACAGTTCCTTGGGTCCTGTAAGTGGTTAGGAAGTTAGAAGGTCAGATTGTATCAGTTACTTGCTATACTGATTTAAATGCGGCCAGCTATTAGTGTACCACAGATATATACACTAGATATCATATAGGGACCCTGAGCATGCGTCAATAGCGCCGCCACATTGGTACAGTGCTCCCAGGACAAGTGTCATTCAACCGCACTAGTCAAGACAGTGTTATTACGTGAAGATGCGGGACTTTAGCGCTGTCTACGAGTGTAGTAACGAGCAAACAAAGAAAACAAAGCACAAAGGCAGAACATTTCATAGGTAAGATTAAGTTTTTTCTGTTTGTGTATGTTCTGAACTTTTGTGCTAATCAGGTAGCGTTATTGATGATAACAGTCACTTACTGCATTCACCATACGGCAAAGCAGCTCTAACTCGCACTAAACACTCGGCTTATGCTAGTTTTGTTGAATAAAATCAGCAAACAATGCAAAAGAAATATGACAACGAGATGCTGCGCTGCCAGAAACTGGTATTATTGTCGGCTAACGTTAGTGAAAGAGTCGTTTGGGGGATTCATTCACAAACGAATCGCTTCCTCCGTCAGTATGAGCAGTGAAAGCAGGAGAGGAGCTGTGTTTCAGGACATGATTAGATCAGATTTAACAGGGAGGGTGGATAGTACATTTCTGTACACACAAACACAAGCTTTTGTCAGGAATGCCCGTGCGGTCACTGATCCATCAATGTAGAAAAGTGATGTCAAATTATAATTTTCGTAATTAGAAAAAAAAATTACATACTAACATCCAGGAAAACTCCCGAACACAGATATATGTGTATATGTGTATATCTCTGGCTTTGCATGGCCACAGTCCTCCACTGTACCTTGGTCCCGCATTCATTTCAAAGGAGCGCTACCCTGTAGCAAGATGGCGGCGCTATTGACGCATTCCGTCCAATAGACAACAATAGGCCAGGCGACATCTAATGTATATATCTATGTTAGTGTACAACAGTCTGATGCAAAGTTGTGAGGTCACAAAGTTTGGTACAAAGTTAAGACTCCCCATCCCCTCACGGACAGCAGCAGTCCCATGTGTATCCATACAACCAAGTTTCTCCAGTGCGGACCTCAAGCAACCACAGTTGCAGACTTCACTCCTTTAGCCACAACAAATTTCATAAGTGGTCTCCAACAGCATGTTTCTCCTTCTGCCCTGGTTTTGGCACCAATGTAAAACAATTCAAATCTCAGAGTTTGAGGGAAGAAGTAGGTGGGACACCAGAAATCATTTAACATTGTTAAATGAATAATCGAAATAAATGTTTTTCAACTGCTTTTCCGGGGCCGGGTTGCGGGGGCAGCAGTCTTAGGAGAGAACCCCAGACTTCCCTCTCCCCAGACACATCCTCCAGCTCCTCCGGGGGCATCCCGAGGCGTTCTCAGGCCAACCGAAAGACATAGTCCCTCTAGCGTGTCCTTGGGTCTTCCTGGAGGCCTCCTCCCAGTGGGACAAGCCTTGAACACCTCCCTAGGTTGGCATCCAGGAGGCATCCGAAACAGATGCCCGAGCCACCCCAGCTGACTTCTCTGGATGTGGAGGAGCAGCGGCTCTACTCCTCACCCTATCCATAAGAGTGCGCCATGCCACCCTGCGAAGAAAACTCATTTCGGCCGCTTGTATCCGAGATCTTGTCCCTTCGGTCATGATCATAGGTGAGAGTAGGAATGTAGATTGACCAGTAAATCGAGAGCTTTGACTTTCCTCAGCTCCTTCTTCTCCACAACGGACCGGTACATCGTCCGCATTACTGCTGCCGCTGCACCAATCCGTCAATCTCACATTCCATCCTTCCCTCACTCCTGAACAATACCCCGAGATACTTAAACTCCTCCACCTGGGGTAAAGACTTTCCTCCAACCTGGAGATGGCAAACCACCTTTTTCCGGTGGAGCACCATGGCCTCGGACTTGGAGGTGCTGATTCTCATCCCAGCCGCGTCACACTCGGCATGAGTATTATTCTTAGTATTAAAGTTTTTGTATTCTTTGTTCAATAGAGTCTCAAAAGGACAATTTGTTTTGTAAAGCTGTTCACTTGGGCATAATAATTATGACACACTGGATCTTACAGCTGTAAAAGCTGCTGTGTTATCCAAATAATCATGCCTCGTATTAATTGTTTGTAAATAAATGCTTAATGGTTGTACGTTTTTGTGTGTTTATAGTTGGGATCATGGAGGGTCACTGATGATCCAACCAGGATTTAAAAAATGTAGGATCTTTCTCTGACAGACCATTGCACTTTTAATGGAAACCAATGAGATTAATACTCTTTATTTGTCTGTGTTCAGATGCGGTTGATCTCACACTGGATCCAAACACAGCAAATGCTAAACTCCTCTTGTTTGACAGGAACAGAAAGATCACGTATGTGGATAATCCTCAGCCCTATCCTGATCATCCAGACAGATTTGCTGATGTTCCTCAGGTACTGTGTAGAGAGACTCTGACTGGACGCTGTTACTGGGAGGTTGAATGGGGCTCCTGGGCTCGTATAGCAGTGGCCTACAGAGGAATCCTTAAAGAGCGAGGGACTGTCTCTAACTTTGGATACAGTGACAAATCCTGGTGTCTCTTCTGCACTGGTGATGTATTTGTTCCCTGGCACGATAACAAGAGTAACGTCCCAATACATGTAGCACAATCTAAAAGAGTCGGAGTGTATGTGGACGTGCCGTCCGGCTCTCTGTCCTTCTACAGCATTTCTGACAACCACACACCCACACACATACACACATTCAACACCACATTCACTGAGCCCCTCTATGCAGGATTTAAGGTGTTTCAGTCTTCACTGTCTCTGTGCCAGATTTAGCATCAAATGCATGTTTAAAGGCCTGTGAATATCGCAGTGCTATTCGCCAATGCTTTTATTAAAGGGGTGCCAATATGGTTGATCATATCAATGTGCAAAATGCCAAGTTTCCCATGCAAACATTCACCAGTTCGATCCTAGTTTGAAGCGATTGGGTCTGGTTACATCTGGAGCTGGTGAAGTTACAGGAAATATGACTTTAAAGTTTTAGCCGAGCACACTGTCACTTCCATTCCTTATGTAGAAGATGATGCACCAAGGGAAGATTAATGTAGATCTGCTTTTTTATCTAAACACAAAGAGCTGCTTGATAAACACTGTCAGCAGGAGGGAAATGTTATGGAGAGTAAGGCCCAATCCCAATTCTACCCCTTAGTCCTTTCCCTTCCCCTCGTTTTGCGCGTGCCCGTGAAGGAGTAGTGGTGTCCCAATTCTCTATAGCTTGAAGGCATAGGGCTAAGAGCAAGCGGTATACACCTCTTCAAATGAAGATTTTTCTGGAGCACACTCGAAACCAAAGGGTAGAGAAAATTTTGGAAGTAAGGAGATCCACTAACCTGTATTTTTTTGTCATTATTACAAATTTTTACAACAAACAAACACATGTTTTAATGTATTCATAACCGCGTTCGTGTTATACCATCATGCTTTAAAAAAAACAAAACGCTAAAATAAAAACCGCTAAATTTCGCGATCTATAATCCCTAATAATAAATTCTGTACTGCAGTTCCACAACATTCTGACACTCGATGACACTTGAATACCCTGTCAGAAAAGTCTAGTGGCTGTGAATGGGCTGTTTACACTGTCTGCTATAATGTTAATGATGTTTTTGGTGTGTTTACATTAATGGATATGGCCACTATGTAAATGCACAGTCCTGTTACGATCTTATTGCCACATTAGATCATTATGAAAACGTAATACATGGCTTCAGTGATGTCCTGAAGATAAATACCAAAAAATAACACAACTGGAATCACTACAGTAGTCGCCATCATCTGAACTCTTCTGAAGCAAGAGATCGCGAGGATATGATGACAGTGTGCAGGTGATGTAGTGCTTCAGGGTGAATTTTGAAGCCCTTTACCCTTAGTTGCAAGGGCTGAGGGGAAGGTTTAGGGGTACAAAAATAGAATTGGGATTGGGCCTAATTGTAGATCAAATGGGCCTTTCTTTCAAGTTTGTAAAGCGCCATCTAATGTCAGGGCGTGGTTTTGCACGCTCAATCTGCTCTATGCCAGTGAAAATCGCTTGGGTATGAATGCTGAAAAATGTCTCCAAACACTGATGATAATTGTGAGCGAAAAGTGCTAAGACTTAAGACTGAGTGCAGATTTGGCATGCTTCAGAGGTCAGTGTTGATGAAACAAAAGTGAATGAACCAGTTAATCCACATGTACACTTCCTGCAGTGTGTTTATTGTGGATGTGCGCTGTCCTGTATCTATCCACACTGTGCAGACCCTGATCAATCTATTTATATGCTTTTCTCAGTAATTAATGAACTGGAAGTGGTATACATTACATTGTATTTCAGATTTTTTTTTCAAATGCATCTTTAAAGAGAATAGAAGTCTGTGTAAACAATATTAAATAAATAAAGGAAGACAAGATGAACAATTCGTGAGGTCATGTTTGTCTTAACTTAGACTGTTTTCTTGCTGCAGAGGGATTAAACCTAAACCCGTCTCCTCTTTAGTGGTCATGATGAACATGTAGCGCCCCCTTATGGATAGACATGGATAAGATATACAAATGGAGTTTAATCCAAGATAAAGCTGATCTGTCTGTAATAGAACAAAGTCTTACAATCTGTTTGCACTTTTACATATTTTCTGTTCACTTGTATTATGCTGTAGACACTTTATAGCATATTATAGCCCAGTTTTTTTTAATTAAGTAGCAAATATGAGCATGCCTTAATCATACATTTATTATTAATTATTATTATTATTTACATTTATTTATTTTTTATTTTGTTTAGTTTTTTGCTGTATTTAAAAAACTAATGTGGCTTATTTATCCAGTTGACTTGTAAATACGTTTCTTACATTACATTACATTACTGTGGCTTTTTGTTTACCCAATATAATATTTTATTTTCATCTGTTATGCTTGTAGTAGTAGTAGTAGTAGTAGTAATAATAATAATAATGCATAATAATTTATAAACCAATAATAGTGTTTATAATAAGAAAATATAATGGTAGTATAATGACAAAAGAGTACATGCTGATGTACAACTACCATAAGCAAAAATCAGGTCTGTAGTAAAATACAAAAAAAAAAAAAAAACATTATACAAGTATAAAAAATAGAGCTAATTCTGAGTTTCTGTTTAATCCAATATGTTATTTTCAGTAAAATAAACTACTAAATGCAGAGCACTTTATTATGTTGTGTTTCATCTGAAGGATTTCTTGTTTCTTTTAGTTTGACTGAAATAATCAAAATAATTTAATGAAAATCTGCTAAGGTCAATATTATAAGTCCCCTTAATAAGTAAGAAATCATTTGAAGAATTTGAAGGACATGAGAAATAGCTTTTTGCCATAAAATATAAACAACTTTGATAGGAAATATCTCAATTATAAAATATAAATTACTTCATTATAAAATACTTAAAAATACTTACTTTAATAAAATGTGTGCAGGAGCTTAAAAAACTAAAATGCATCCTTTTCTTCAGAAGCTGCATAAACCAACAGTGCACTGATTTATTTTTTCCAGCAGTCAGATCAAATGTGTTGAGAATGGCTCTCTCTAGTGGTGAAATGTGGCATCGCATCTCTGAGTAACACCTGTAGGAGGAACTCATCTGAGTTCTTGCTGATTCTTATCTAAACATTATTAGTTCCATAATGTATTGCAGAACACTCCTGGAGCTCTTGGTGTGGTATAATTTGGTAACAGGTTTGGTATAATTATTTGGTACAATTATATTACTATTACATCTGCACAACTCTGGTTTACACTCATTGACACATGCCCTTAAGTGTAATTGTATTGTTTACAATTTTTTATTTTTTTATGTATATTTTTAGATTACATGTTATGTATAATTGTATTTATTGTAATTTCTTTCTAAAATGCTACTTTTGTATTAATATTATATGTTAGGCACTTGGGGTCTGAGAGTACATGTACCTGTACATGTGGTTAAATTGACAATAGAGCTGACTTTGACTATGTGTTTATGGGTGGGACTATGGGTGGGCTAACATGTAAGTACAATGTAAAAACCTTTATGTACATAATAACTGTACCAAATGATTCATTAAATTGTAAGAACAAAGCAATTAAGGACAATTCATATAAGATGTGACCTGTTATTATATATTTATATTAGAACTATAGCACACATGAACTATAGCAACTAATAATAATATTATAGTTTTTGATCCATACTACTTTAAAAATTTAACCCCAATTTGGGGTCAAATGTGGCCTAACCCAAGCATTGTTTTCATGGTGTCATTTAAAGTTAATTGAATGAATTAACCTAATGTTCGTTCTGTTCATATTTTTAGTTGTTTAGTGTTTCCCAACCCTGTTCCTGGAGGAACACCAACAGTACATATTTTGCATGTCTCCCTAATCTGACGCATTACCCTCAGGTTTTGGAGTCTCTTCTTATATTCTGATGAGCTGATTCAGGTGTGTTTAATTAAGGAGAGGTTGAAAATGTGTACTGTTGGTGTGTGTTCAGGAACAGGCTTGGGAAACGCTGGTCTAGACTGTGTGTGTGTGTGTGTTTGTGAGGTTGTTTCTGAGTATTTTCAGCCCTGATGGCGTTCGTAGTTCATCAGCTCTGCACTGAGGTAAGTCTGATATTATTTGCCTGTGGGCTCTGTGGTTCATCTATATTGATACTCGTTTTCTATTTAAGTGGACGCGGCCGTATGCAAATGTTCGTCAACATGCAAAAACACAATCATCCAGTCGACCACTGCAGCTCTGGAGGAGTTTTAGACAGATTTGCATGAAGGCAATGCAACCCTCCTCACGCAAATGACAGACGATGATTACTGCGCAAACATCCTTACTTTAATTACACGATAAAACTTGCTGGGTTGTTATAGTGCAAAGTTGGGTCAAATATGGACAAATCCAACCCTTAGGTTAACAAGTGCCATTTAAATAAATGTTATTGAAAAATGGGTAAGGGTTTGTTCATATTTGACCCAACTCTGGGTTACAGTAAGAGTTATGTGCATTTTTCATGTGGAAATCTACAAAAATAAAACATAATTTTGGTGTAAAGCGGAATATATTTAGCAACACAATTTAAAGATGTTATAAATAAGATCATTTGTACAGGTATAGGAAAACATAAGACATTCTCAGATTGTTTTGATGAGGGCCTAAAGATTTACTATGCATTTAATTAAAATGTTATTGTTTGTTTTATTGTATGATAATTGGTCAACATTTGTTCCACATTTCAAATTAAAATACTGTAATTTGGAGCATTTTTTGAGAAATATGGATATAAATAACACACGTTTTCATCAGGGTTGTTCTTCCAAACATTGCTCTAAGTGTTTTGAAGTAAAATAAATACACTTATTTGGTACACCTAACTAGTACCAGGTTGGACTCCCTTTTGCCTTCATCCTTTGTGGTGTAGATTCGACAAGCTACTGGAAATATTCCTCAGAGATTTTGCTCCATATTGTCATGATAGCATCACACAGTTGCTGCAGATTTGTCGGCTGCACATCCATGATGCCAATCTCCCGTTCCACCACATCCCAAAGCTGCTCGATTGGATTGAGCTCTGGTGACTGTGGAGGCCATTTGAGTACAGTGAACTCATCGTCATGTTCAAGAAACCAGTCTGAGATGATTGAGCTTTATGACATGCTGCGTTATCCTGCTGGAAGTAGCCATCAGAAGATGGAGACACTGTGCTCATAAAGGGATGGACATGGTCAGCAGCAATACTCAGGTAGGCTGTGGCGTTGATGCTCAATTGGTACTAATGGACCCAAAGAAAATCTCCCCCACACCATTACACCACCACCAGCAGCCTGAACCGCTGATACAAGGCAGGATGATCCATGCTTTCATGCTGTTGAGGTTGTTGAGCATCTGAATGTGTCAGCAGAAATGGAGACTCATCAGAGCAGCAACGTTTCTCCAATCTTCTATTGTCCAGTTTTGGTGAGTCTGTGTGAATTGTAGCCTCAGTTTCCTGTTCTTAGCTGACAGGAGCGGCACCCGGTGTGCTCTTCTGCTGCTGTAGCCCATCCGCCTCAAGGTTGGCCGTGTTGTGTGTTCAGAGATGCTCTTCTGCAGAGCTCGGTTGTAGCGAGTGCTTATTTGAGTTGCTGTTGCCTTTCTATCAGCTGGAACCAGTCTGGCCATTCTCCTCTGACCTCTGGCCTCATCAACAAGGCATTTGCGCCCACAGAACTGCCGCTCACTGGATGTTTCCTCTTTGTCGGAGCATTCTCTGTAAACCCTAGAGATGGTTGTGCGTGAAAATCCCAGTAGATCAGCAGTTTCTGAAATACTCAGAGCAGCCCGTCTGGCAGCAACAACCATGCCACGTTCAAAGTCACTTAAATCCCCTTCCTTCCCCATTCTAATGCTCGCTTTGAACTGCAGCAGATCCTCTTGACCATGTCGACATGCCGAAATGCAGTGAGCTGCTGCCATGTGATTGGCTGATTAGAAATAACAAGCAGTTGAACAGGTGTACCTAATAGAGTGGCCAGTGGGTGTATGTTGTCATTTGTAAACAAGACAATGACAATGTTTTCACTTTATAAGAATTAAAAAATAAATATTAATGGAATAACTCTGACTTGCAAATATTTAAAAAAAATGAAAGCAAATATAATTTTGGCAAATTGCATTTTCTGGAAAAACAAATAGATCTAAATGACAATATTTGCGCTTGAAATTTGAAAGGAATCTTACCCGACTGGTGGCACGTTGGTGAAGCAAGAAGGTTGCTGGTTCGAGTCTCGGCTGGGTCAGTTGGTGTTTCTGTGTGGAGTTTGCATGTTCTCCCCGTGTTGGTGTGGGTTTCCTCCGGGTGCTCTGGTTTCCCCCACAGTCCAAACACATGCGCTATAGGGGAACTGATCAACTAAATTGTCCGTAGTGTATGTGTGTGAATGAGTGTGTATGGGTGTTTCCCAGAGATGGGTTGCAGCTGGAAGGGCATTCCCTGCGTAAAACATATGCTGGATAAGTTGGCGGTTCATTCCGCTGTGGCGAATAAAGGGACTAAGCCGAAAAGAAAATAAATAAATACACACCAGACCTTTAAGAACACATTTAGCTCCAACACACACCTGTGCAGAAAATACAGAGAAAATGAGAATTTGTTCTTAATCCTCTCCATTACATCTTTTCCATCTGCCCCCTTATGCTACAGAACAAATCACTGTTGTCCAACGACTTAGCTATAATTAACCTAGTTAACCTAATTATCATAGTTATAGTCTCTAAATTGCACTGTGAAGCTGAATACTCGTATCTTGCGAAATACTATCATCATGGCAAAGACAAGTTAATTAGTTAATAGAAATTAGTTGTTAAAAGCATGGAAACTCAGTTGTTAGCACTGTGGCCTCAGCAGTTCGAGTCCTGGCTGGGTAAGTGGGCATTTCTGTGAGGAGTTTGCATGTTCTCCCCGTGTTGGCATGGGTTTCCTCCGGGTGCTCCGGTTTCCCCACAGTCCAAACACATGCGCTATATGGGGAATTGATGAACTAAAGTGCCCGTAGTGTATGAGTGTGTGTGTAAATGAGTATTTTCCAGTACTGGGTTGTGGCTGGAAGGGCATCCGCCGTAAAACATATGCTGGATTAGTTTGTGGCTCTTTAACTGTGGCGACTTCTGATGAAAGAAGGGACTAAGCAGAAGGAAAATTAATAAAGGAATGAATGTTAAAACTGTGTAAACGTGTTGGAAACTCCCTCCGTTAAACAGCACTTAAAAAGTAATTAGAATTTCACTAAAGAGCTAATGATTTTGTCTTCAACAATAGATGAGCATAAATGAGTTGACTATCTTTATCTGTTTAAATGCACCATACATTGTCTACATCTACTAAGATATTTTGAAAATGGAGTGTATACTTATTTATGCTGAGCACTGTGGCATATTTAGTGTGTGTATGTGTGTGCTGATACAGAGAAGCGCACGCACGCAGAGGGAGAGAGAGAGAGAGAGAAGCAGGGCGTTCGTGTTCTCTCTGTCAAAGCTTTAGCGTTAAGATTCTCCCGGTCACGCCTGCCGCATCCAGCACAACCGGGAATAGCGTTTCCCTCCCGTCAGAAACCGACACACAGCAGAGAGAATCGTTCGCTGTCGGTTGAAGATCTCAGAAAAGCCGCCGAGGCCTGCGCTGTTTTCCGTCTCTATTGTACGCAGCAGCCGTGAATCCATGACAGCCGCATCTTCCATTGATCTGTTGATTTCTGCTGGATCTTCTGCATCTCCACCACCGCTGTCCTTTACCACATCACAACATCTGGCCACGAACACCTCGCTCAAATCCCACCGAAAAATCCTCGTTTTGACGAAGAAACCCTCTCCCGTTTAACACACATGCTGAATGTAGATGCGAGCGCAGCCTTTTTTATTCATATATTCCGGTGTTTTCAGTCGTCGTGTGGCTATTTGTGATTTATTCATCATCAGCCATCGTTTACACCGAGCAGGCCGTGACTTTTAGTCACGGACACCATCCACGATGGGTTTCTGCGCTAAATTTCGCGATTGTTGTTGACGATCGCTGTCTTTATTCCTCCCCTTCACGGATTTAAACCGTTTTTTCCGTTGGTTCGTGAGGACGGGGAGCGGCGCCAGGCGGGATTTCGCGCCCGCAGCAAACCAAACGACGCATTTGTTTATCTCTAAACTCACTTTTATTATCAAGACTGAGATTAATATTTGTTTTCAGTGAAAATCGACTGTCTACCAGAGGAGGATTATCGTGTGTACGGCCACGGAGTGGGAGCGGGGATTTTACCACACGCAAATATAGCATTCTTTACCTCACCTGAAATCCGTATTGTGAATATTACAGATATTTAAGCCTTTAATCGTCGACTAAAATCTTCCATCCACCCGAAGAGGATCATCTTCAGCCCATCGTCTCATTGCAATACCCTTGACGATCAACAGTTCGTCGCGTAAAGACGATATGCCTCAAAATCCGCGCGAATAATCGGAGCGGTTGAAAGACTCTCACAATGACTAATACTAATAAACCAACATGTCTCTCGACAACACTCGCGGACGCTTTTAGTGATATATGCTAATTTATCTCATCGAGAAGGCCAGGAGACTGTGTTCACGTTGGATTTTGTGTTTATCATTATTATTCTGCGCACTGTAAGGTGGATTATTCCGATCTGAACTATCATGTTTTTGGTCTCTTTACCGTGTGGAAGATGGCAGCTGATTAAATTTTAATCTTGATGCATTCTGGCGACACGAGAGCAGCAGAGGAGAAGCGATTGAGTCGGGGAGGAGAGGCGAGAGGAGAGGGAGAGGAGGAGAGGAGGATGTAGGGTGGATACGGAGTACCACAAGGTAAGGATGAATGAATGAAACGAAAAACAGCACAATCACAAACATTTTCCACACACAAATCAGCCCTCATCACGCACGTTTACAGCTGAGAATTGTATTAATGGCATTTCAGATTTATAAACATGCCTGGGTTTCCTCATAATTTCATATTTTATTTATAAAAATAACATAAATAGCTCAGGACAAACCAATCCCTGAAGTGTTGCTGTAAGTACTCCCACCTACACACATTTAAATGCACGTCATTGTGCACACACAAACACCACTGTACACATTGTGCATGCACAGACTTATATATCATTGCCACACACACACACACACACACACACATTGTGGTATTTTTTCATTGAATGTAAATTGAGTTACAGGCCAGAGGCGAGCCGAGCGCTGTGGTGCGTGAGTGGTGTGTAAATGTGCTGGCGCCACTGACTGCTGGTGCATTCTGACAGACCTCCATCTCTCCCCACCCAACATCTCCTCCATCTCTCGCATGCTGCATCTTCTCCTGAGACATGCATGAGGCGGTGTGTGTGCGTCTGTGTGTTATTTGGGCACAGCGTTTGATATGATTGCTGTAAGTGAGCTAAACCTGAAACAAAAGCCTCCATCCTCCCACCCTCCATTTTTTGGAGGAATATTTGATTCAGTAGGCCTGAGTAATGCGTTTATCGCATTATAAAAGTATACTTTTTTTTGCGCACATCTGTGGATACACCTGTTTGTGTGTATTCCAGGTTACTAATCTACATTTTAGGTAATAACGCTGTCTTTATATATAGATTTGACAAATTCAGTGGATGTCATTGGTAGGGCTGTGCGATTTTGGGAAAATATGGAATTGAGGTTTTTATTAAATTTATTTGTTTTTTAGACCGAAATTGTGATTTCGATTTGATTTGCGTGATTTTTGTAGTCAAGATTCAGCTCAATATTCTGTATTAGCTTCTTACTGCATGAGTGTTATTTATAAAAAAAGAACTGAAAAGATATTAACTTAAATTAGCAAACAACTCTGAATTAGTACTTCGCTTTTTCCTGTAGCTACTAGATTGAGTGTTACTGGCAATACTTTTAGTTGACTTTGTAGCAAGACGCTCCTCATATTATTTAGGTGCTGGTTGTTGTATTTCCTCGTACTGTGGCAACAATTCTGCGACAGCTCTTACAAATTACCTGATTTTGTTTGGTGTCTGTGACTTTAAAACTAAGATATTCCCATATTACCGACGTGCTGTTTTTCTTATAAATTCATCTATTAATGCTTCTGTAGTGGCAGATGCCATCATTCCAGTCATCTGCGCTTTTCTGCTTGTTTTTTATTGTGGGCGTTCCACATAGTTTGATCGCGCAATTCTGATTGGACAGAATGAAAGTGTGCTCACTCAGTTAGCTAGTAAGTCTGTCACACAAAGACTGCAGTTGCACGTTTGCTCTGGGTGGGAGAAGATAAATCTTACATATTGTAATTATTTTATATATATTATATTATTTTTGTATATCGCAGCCTCTTGTGATTAGCTAATCGCAACGTTTCAAATCACAATTGCGATTCAATTTCAAAAAATCACACAGCCATAGTCATTGCTTGATGAGAACGTTTGCACGAAAATATGGTGTATATGATATTTTTAGTCAAGTAATATACATTTCATTTCATATAATATACATATAATATACATTCCATTTCATATACAATTACATTTCATATACATGCATTTCATTTTACAACAGAACTACCACTCTAAAAATTTATGTATCGCAACAATAAGTTATTTTTATGTGACTGTAACTTACTTTAATAAGTTAATCATGTTTCTGCTAATGTTATTAAAAGTTTAACTTAATATTTTTAGTGAGCTTGATTTAATGTATAAGTTAAGATGACTCGAAAGGAAATTGTTTATTTAGTAAAAAAAATAAGGCAATCATGTTTTTACAGTGTAATTACAAAGTTAAATCAAATTAACTTGAAGTCACTTCAACTTAAATTCTATTAAACTGACTTAAAACAGCTTGTTTGACTTACAAAATTAAGCTGAAGCATGATTAATACTTGAATAAGTCATAGTTAGGCCCACACGGAATCTGCGCGTGCAGAGATTTTCCGCAGAATTCCACAGATTTCTGGAGATTTCTAGCCCATTATTAGTTCTATTTATTTACTTGAGTAAATGTGTAAATCTGAATTTATTCAGTTTTTATTCAGTAATTTATTATTTTTTATTTAATATATTAGGGTTTTAGTTATGATACTCCGCTGGATACTCCCAAAATAATTCCGCAGAAATCTGCAGATTTTTACCAAAATTCTCTGCAGAAATAGCAAAAAAACGTCCGCAGAATCTGTCTAACTCTGGTCATAGTTAGGGCCAGAATGAATCTGCGGACATTTATTGCTATTTCTGAAGAGAATTTTGTAAAAAAAAAAATCTGCGGATTTATGCGGAATGATTTTAAGAGGATCATAACTAAAAACTTAACATATGAAATAAAAAATAATGCATTTTGAACTTTTATTTAATGTTTACAATGTAGGCATGGGATGAGAACCGTGTTCAAGGTATACCGCGGTTTGGAAAAGTCAAGGTTTTAAAACCGCCAAAATATTCTATAATACCGCTCCCAAGTTTGTTTAAGATATTTTATTTACATTTTGTTTTAGTTTTTTAGGACAGCAGTAACTTCAGCAGAAAAAAAATTCAAAGATGCTGTTTTAAATCGTAAATAAATGTGTGTTTTTGAAACAAATGAAGACAGCAGAAGTAAATGGTTTATTTTAATTAAATAGCCTGACGTGTTTACTGCAGCAAAATATCATAAATCTTTCCAAAAATAGAAAATATTGCTTTCAAATGGGAAAAAAGTTTACCCAGAAATTTAAAAAGAATATATATTGGAGCATAATAATATAGTAATTGCAATACCGTGATAGCGTAAAGGGATATTTTTATCCAAGGGTATCATACCGTCAGAATCATATACCAGCCCATGCCCATTACAATGCAAATCCAATTTGGTAAACAAAGCAAGTCTCTAGTATATTATAAAAGACAGAAATTATTACTTTACAAACTGTATTGTACATAAATCATATGAACATTTTAATATCACTATTATTAAATCATAATAATATTAGTGGAATGAATTAAAAAAACAGAATAAATATAAATTTACTCACATTTACACAAGTAAACACGTAGACGTAGATAGGCGAAAAAATGCGGATTTCTGCGCACACACATTCCATGTGGGCCTCGTTATGGTTAACATAAAGACATGTATGTACTATTGACCGTACGATATTATTACTATTATTATTTAATTAGTTTTTTTGAAGTATTTATGAATTTATTTATGCGTGATGTCAGTTTTTCTACAAAACAATGCAAGTGCTCGTTTGCCGTCGGATGTGTACTGTAGATAAACAAATGTGTGTGTGTTTAATAGACAGATCTATAGAGACAACAGGGAGTGTGTGTGTGTGTGTGTGTGTGTGTGTGTGTGTGTGTGTGTTTATAAAGGAGCACATAATGATCTTGTGAAGATTCACGGCTGATTGAGCGAAGAAAGACTCGAACACAAACACATGCAAAACCACTGGTCACTAGTCAAAGCAAGTGGACCCAGAGCAGAGAATAATGTCGGATGAAAAGCAGTATATCACTGCTGTTGCATGAGTTCAGTCATAAGCAGATAAGTATTGACCCCCGAGCCGACAGGTTATTTATTTATCCTCTAACATTTGTGGTCATATTTATAGTGTCTGATAAATAGGGATTATTTATGTGTGCTGGTTTCGCTCTCTCAGCAGAGCTGGTGTTCTCTGCTTGGGAAAAGGCAAGATTTTATTGCAGCGTATAGAAGTCTTTAGTAAGCTGATTTAAATAAAATGGCGATTTTATCACAGCGTATAGAAGCCATTTGACTGCTGATTTACATGGGAAAAAGCCTTTATAGACTTATCTTAACAGAGTTTGGGAAACGTCTTCAAGGTTCCTGCTTGTCTGTAAAAGGTGTTAAATGGGATTTGTAAAATTTAAGGCCATAAAAAGTCTTTCTCATGAGAGTTCTTAAGTTTGACATGATCAATATGTTCCCCGTGTTGGCGTGGGGGCTCTGGTTTCCCCATAAGTCCTAAGGCATGGTAAGCTGTAGCGTATGTGTGTGATTGAGTGTGTATGGGTGTTCACAGTGATGCGTTGCAGCTAAAATGCGTCCGCTGTGTAAAACATATGCTGGATAAGTTGGCGGTTCATTCCGCTGTTGTGACCCCTGATTAACAAAGGAACTAAGCTGAAAAGAAAACAAATGAATGAAAATTTTATTTGATTTAAAAATTAAGGCATGAATGTTTTACAGTGTCACTACATTGCCTAAAATGTTTGTTAAATCAAATAAACTTTATTTTAACTTTATTTTGACTTATTTTAGCTTAAAACAGTTTGAAAAAAACATGCTGAAGCTTGAATAACTTATTTTAATAAGCTATTGTTAACTTAAAGACATGCTTAATTATTGATCATACAATAATATTACTAATATTAATAATATTATTATCATTACAATTAAAACTATGAATATTCTTTCTTTATGCATTGATTTGTTCAGATATCTTGCATAAAACGACGCCAGAAATACAAGAAAATTGCATGTTCATTCTCAATGTTTGCATCTGGATTTTACCTGGATAGAATTATGAAAATATTGGGCTCTATTTTAACAATCTAGGTGCAAAGTCCAAGTGCAAAATCCACTTTTGCTATTTTACAGACGGACAAATCCACATTGCGCCACGGCGCATGGTCTAACAGGGTTGAGCTTATTCTCTTAATGAGTTATGAGTTGGCCAACAAGGAATCTGCGCGCGCAGAATTCTGCAGATTTTTAGCTCATCATTGATTGTTTATTTATTTGTGTAAATTCATATTTATTCATTTTTTAAATTAACTTCAGTAATATAATTGACTAATATGAAAATGTTCTTAAGATTTATTGACAATATAGTTTGTACAGTAATATTTTCTGTGTTTTGGTAGAGATATTATATTGGAGACTTGCTTTGTTTGCCAAATAAAGTGGATCTAATTGGATTTGCATTGTAAACATTAAATACAAGTTTGAGGTATTACTTTTATATTTCATATAATAAGGTTTTAGTTATCATACTCCCAAAATAATTCAGAAATCCACAGATTTTGTACAAAATTCTGCGCAAAAAAAGCAAAAAACATCCACAGATTCTGTCTGGCTTTAGTTATAGTAAATATAGTTACAGTTAAGCGCAAAGATTTGTTTCAAAGCTATTTCTAAATTCAGTTCTAATATCCAGCAAGGGAATAAATGAACAAAAATAATGAAGTGTGTTCAAAAAAGCTTGTTTTTAATAAAACTAATATAAATATGCATATAATAAATAATACTGCTAATAATAATAACATTATACAAAAGCAAATTGTCATGAATAAACTGAAAAGCCCCCGAGATGAAGAAGGCATGAAGGCAGTGGT